>NW_015540946.1:1503130-1536825 GCF_001515605.1 Sinocyclocheilus anshuiensis
GCATTCCTGTGTACAGATTTGGGCCAGTGTAAGTACCACCCTGAAGCGGTTGTGTATCCTGGCATTGGGGCAGATCATAGATGGCACGGCATTGGTCTTTACCCCTGCTGCAACCAGAAAGTCCTAAGATTTGATCCCTCCTCCATGCCCAAGGTTTATGTTGTTGCATTAGAATATGTTTTCTTAAACTCAGATGACCTTTGAACTTGTCTGACTTTTCACCATGAATGCCTGTGTATGTCTGTGTAGGGCTGTAAAATAAGAGACCACATTGTGAGTGCGGCAGATGGTGGTGACTGCAGCGATCACAATGTAAACTCAACCCAGACCAGAATACTCAATGACCTGCTTCTACACAGAGAGGCTGTGTGTGTGCCAGAGAGGTCAGACTATAGTAACTTCCTTCAGAAAAAAACATGATTGGTTCTCTGTTGCATGCCATGTTTGATTAGCTTGATGCTTTGCCTAGTGTCATGTTCGGGTCTTTTGACTATGTTTTATGCTCTAATCCATTTTGTTTAGCTGTAGCTCTGACGATGCTTCTGCAGGTAGTGAACGTGTGCCAGGATGTGATGTAATGCTGGAGCCAGAGGTGCTTACAGCTCACAGACCCAAGGAAACCACAGCTGTGAGTCTATCAGATTGATTATTTTTGTTTTCTTTTTGTTTATTTATTTTTAACTTTTTTTTTTCTTTTTTTATGCAACCATCAACAACATACACTACCGGTCAAATGTTTGCCATTTAAAAGAATAGTTTTTCTTTTTACAAACAAGTAAAAATGATTACAGTCTTCAGTGTCACATCATCCTTCAGAAATCATTCTAATATGCTGAATTTGGTGCTCAAGGTACATTTCCTATTATCAGTTTCAAAAACAGTTATTTTAAATTGCAATAATATTTCACAATATTACTGTTTTACTTTTTCAAATAATTGCAGCCTTGGTAAGCAGAAGAGACTTCTTTCAAACACATTAAAAATCTTAATTCGCTACACCTGTACAAACAGAAAAAACAAAGAGTTTAAAATAAGTTTATAATAAAGTTTAAAATAAGAAACAAAGTCACATTGTGAAGTATAAAGATGAAACTGTAAGATAGTTTCTTGCTACTGCAACTTTATCTAAAATTCCAACTATAAATTCCATATAATTTCCCATTGTGAAATAGTCACAAGAAATGTATTCGCAATTGTGAGATAGTTTAAAATAAGAAATAAAGTTACATTGTGAGATATAAAGTTGCAATTGTAAGCAATTGAAATAGTTGCATTATGACAAATTCACACTGTGAGATCACAGCTACAAGAAATACATTCGCTATTGTGAGATAAATTTACATTATTATAAATACAAATTTTAAGATATAAATTAAGCCATAATTGTGAGATATTAAGTAAGTTAAGTTTTTTTTTTTGTGTCCGCAGTGGTGGTATCTGACTTTCGTTTATTGTGATGAATGCATCGGTTTATTGTTTATCTAAATTTGTTTGTCCAAGCTCAAATTATGACAGCACCTTTTTTCCTTCTCTTGCAGTTTTCACTGTTAAAAAACTGGAGTCTTCAGCTGGTAAGAAGCAAGTTTCTCAAATATTAAATGCAACACCATTAGTTTTTTTTATTCTCAGTTTTTTTATGTCTGTGTGTTGTGATGGTGTGTGCTTGTTTTGTTGATTGTATGGTTTATTGCTGGCTGTGAAACAATTAATAATAAATAATAGGGATAATAAAGTTGACCCTATTATATACCTACACTGAAAAACACATCTCAGATGTTGCTTTGACCTTTTGCAGCGGCAGCAGTCTCCGCTGTCTGAAGATGAGGAGTACACTACAGGGTCAGAGGTCACAGAGGATGAGATCGGGGATGAAGAAGACACATCAAAAAAACAAGGTGGACTAAAATGTTACACATTAGTAAAAAATCACCAGATAATCTTTGATATGCAATACCTCATTACGGTCAAAAGGTGGCAGTCGGGTACAATTTCAACGAGACTGACCTTAAAGCTGGGTTTGTGACTTTGTGTAAATAGCTGCAAAGAAGGCAAGAAAATCTGGAAAACCTTTGAAAAGACAAGTGTCTTCCCCCAGTTTCCAGCGTAAGGAGAGATCTGGAGAAAAGGTGAGTTTAACATATTCATTTGCGCATTTCACAAATTCATCTGTGCTTGTGTATGTCACTTTTCTCTATTCATTTGTCCTATCCTGTTGTTTTAAAGGCACCATCTCGAGACTCAACCCCGTTCATGTGAGTGATTCTAAGACTTGCTGTTTTCTGTAGAAGAATTATGTGGCAAATTTTAAGGGATAGTTCACCCAAAAATGAAAAACTCTCATGTTGTTCTTTCTTCTTTGGAAATCAAAAGAAGATGTTGTTTTGAACCCCCTTTAGTTATACTGACAAAAACAGTTGAAAGATTTTTTTTTTTTTGTTCTTTGGTGTTTTACCAAAGAAATAATTCATAAGTTTGAAATGACATGAGGGTGGGTAAATGATGACAGCATTTAAATTTTGGGGTGAACTATCACTTTAAAATACAAGAACTTTTATTGAAGACCAAAGTCTACAGTTTATATGCTGTAGTATTGCTTTACTGTTTTTATTTAATGCACTTGTTTGCAGTTTTAATTTACCTAATTCCGAAGACTGTTAATAATCTCAGTTGTAGATTCTTTTAATCACTGTATTGTAATGCTTTCTCATGCCTCTCATGTGATTGAGAAGGGATTTCTACGCTTCTGAATGAGACATTTTTTTCTTTCTTTGTCCTTCTTTTGCTCTTAGCGTAAGCATCCAGAAGAATAAGTGGGATAGCAATCGCTCCATGAGGTACAATCAGGACGCACAGAGGGAGGAGGGTAGGTACCTTTTTCAGATCCTCTGACTCTAACAAAGATCCTCAAAATTGCACAGTGGTAGAGCAAGTCTTATAATAAAAAATGTTGTGATTTAAAACCACTTGAAAACCCTAGAAAATCTCATCAGAGAAAGTTAAATCCAGCCATCAGCATGTACATCTGTCAACTCTTTAGAAGACTAAATCACTGTTTTTGTTTTATAAACACTTTTGTATTCAAAATAGGATTATTAAATGATTTATAATGTAATTAATCAATGGTATGAAATAATTTAGAGGCATTTTTGGCTGTGCTTCTGACAGCTGAAGCTTTCAAGTAGATTATGTGTAGATTTGCAGTGATCTTGATGGATGTCTATGCGTTCAAACTCACTCTAGATCAGAGGAGAATGGAGGAGATAATAGCCAATCTCACTAAAATGCGCTTTGGTGACCAAGAGCAGACGAAGTTTAAAGACAAAAAAGAGGTACAAAATATCTTTACTCTCTTTGATAAACCTGCTAAAGCACCATTAAGTACATGTTTTCACATGCATGTTCTGATTTATTACTATCTTTTACAGCAGTAGTCCAAAATTGTACTCTAGTATTTTGCACCCATGTGTGTTTGTGTGGTTCCAGCCTGCAGGAGGGCTCTACTCGAGGCTGGAGGCCCAGTTTAAGGCCTCGTCTCAGTCCAGCGGAAGACACAGCAGCTCAGAGAAAACTCTAAGGTACCCCAGTCACCTAGCACTGAAGACACTGCACAGACAAGCAAAACGAGTGAAAGTGTTCCAAATGATGTTTCATGATTTTAATCATGCGATTTAGAAGGATTAGGAACATGTTTGTTTTAGCGCTAAACTGGCTTGTCTACTCTTGTCAGGCAAATTTAAAGGAATAGTTCACCCAAAAATGAAAAACATGTTCTTTCTTCTGTGGATATTTTGATCCATATAGTGAAAGTCAATGGGGTCTAGTGTTATTTTGGACCCCACTGACTTTCATTGTACAGACATAAAAAGTTGTAAATTCTTCAAAATATTGTCTTTTGATAGAAAGTCATTCAGGTTTGGAACAACATGAGTGTGAGTAAATGATGACAAAATATTTTTAGGTCTACTGTTTATATAAAATTGCTTTACTTTTTAATATACTTGCTTGCAGCTTTAATTTGACCTTTTTACTTACTCCCTTTCTCTTATTCTCAGTTCCATATTTAACCAGCACTTTGGTCTTTTTTTAGAGCGAAGACGCGCTCAGGGCCGTCAAGACCGACTTAGAGAAAATGTGTAAATAAGTGGATGAGTTTTTGAAAAGGAGGAGTAAACGAGGTTGCTGCTGTTTGACGAGGCAGAAGAACCAATCACTCTCTTCGCCCATCCTTTACTCCACTCCTCACCCCCTCCTCCAAACTCCGTCCAGTTACAGCAGGAATAGCATTAGAGTCTTTTCCATCACAATCCCGGGAGAAGAATGGATTGCTGGTGTGTTCACTGATGTCATAACTGTAGCTATAGAACATAAACAATGGACCTAATAAAATCAGTTGCACTGTAAACAATACATGCTTTTGGCTGCTAATGAATTGGTTGCACCCACTAAAAAAATCTGTGTTACACTAGTACCATTTAAGTTTATTTTGCACCTTTTTCCTTTATCTCATCTCATGTCTAGCTCAGGATTCATCCCAGCTGCAGTGTGTTGTAATGTCCCTGCTTCATTCTAGTGGACTCAGGTGACCAGACAAAGCTCATCTCTGTGGTACTGACCCTGCACTTTAAGTCGTCTTAATGCAATGACTCAAACCTGTATAATACACAAAGAAGCCACTGGGTAAAGAGTCATGCTGACGACTAATACCTATGAGGTCCATGATTATGTTGCACTGAAACTATCACAACTGTGCCATTTGGCCCAATGTGACGTGGGGTAGAATACAGAATCAGTAGAATAAAAATCATTTTAAATAAACCTGTGTCTTTTTTACTGCTGTAGAATTATTTTAAGTTACAAGATACAAATGAGTTATTTCTTGGCCTTTGATTTGGAAAATTTAAGTCTGTAAATACACAGTCCTTTTTCACACAATTACTTCATGGTCTGGTTTCACAGACAGGACTTAGGTTAAGCCAGGATTAGGCCACAGTTCGATTAGGACATTTAAGTATCTTTTATAAATGTACCTTAGAAAAAAACATTACTGGTGAGCATCTTGAGAATCAATAACAAGTTTCTTTCAGTTAAAACATCCCAGACATGCATTTTAGACTGAGACGAGGCTTAAGCCTTGTCTGAAACCGGGGGCATGTGTTTAAAAAAAGCAAGGTATTACTGATCAGTCAGCCATATCATTGAGGAGGATTTCCAGCACAACTGTCACCATGACAACAGGAAAGGGAAGTAGAATGTTCTGCATGTGTGGGGGGAGGCGGGGGAGCTTCGATGAGCTGGTCTGCCTTTTTTGGTGACGGTGTTTGATTGAGCTCAGGCAGGTTGGGTTGCAGTACTAGGCCACCTGCCAGCCAAGAACACAAATGATCATGTGTTAATTCCCTCTGCTGGTGGGAAATAGATCCATCATAACCCCACCATTCAACAGATATCTCTCTTTCCAAGAGTCGTCTCTCTCTTACTCTGAAAAGTTGACAGTTCTGAGGAAGCAGACCAAGCAGTTCTAAATAATACTCAAAACAATTATTACTGGATTTTCTTTACTTGCCATTTTATTATTAAACTACCAGTTTATTTCCATCCGTGTTTTCAACACTTTAAAAAACAATAGTTATATGTACACTACCGTTCAAAAGTTTGGGGTCAATGATTTTTTAAAAATGCTTATGAGTCTCTTATGCTCAACAAGGCTGCATTTATTTAATTGAAAATACAGTAATTTATTCCTGTGATGTATAGGTGAATTTTTACATGTCTTCAGTGTCACGTTATCCTTCAGAAACCATTCTGATATGCTGATTTGGTGCTCAAGAAACATTCTTTTTTTATTATCATCATAGTTGTGCACATTTTCAGTGTGTCATGGAGATTCTTAATTTATTTTTAAGCATCCAGATGGAAAATGTCAAGCTGTAATAAAAATTCTAAAGGTGACAGGAATCTGAGCTAATCAGATTGGTTATAAGGAACAGAAAGAGCAGCAATTCAGCAGAGCGAGGGTAAAGGTGGACGGACAGTAGCTGCCCTCATTCCCTCAGTACTTGGTCAAAGGTCATATCCTCGTCATTCAATGCTCTTTTGTCTATTGTTATTTATTTGTAACAAATGCTTTGCTGGCATTGGTGTTGTGCAGTTGTTTAGAATGGCATGGATTTGTTTTCTTTAAAGAATGAAAGCACTATGCTAACCATTTTGGATGAAATGTACATCTCCCTATTCCTAAAATACACATAAAATGGTGGATTTCTTTAAAGCTAAATATATCACATTGTCACTATAAACTATTTGTTGAAATTAAACATTACTTCACCGGTTAGCTATCAGTCACATGCATAGAGGAAAGCCACAAAATAATTTCTAGATCAAGGTAATATAATTTATTACTACTGTTTTGGTTTGTACTATTGTCACTAGAGGGAGCTGTTTGTATCGAACATTATCCTCTTGAAGCCAAACTTATTGTGCAGTGAGGCCTCCCTCATTGTCTGTGTTATTGTCATAAAGTTCACCTCTCTCAAGAAGGACAGTATGGCAAGCCGTTTTAGCTTATAATAAATAATGTCGCAATTGAATTTCCCCCCCCTAACGTCTGACCAAAAAAAAAAGAGAAAAATAAATTTTAAAACACATTTTTATTTTGAAATGTATCATCACCACAGGCGTGATTTGGAAAGGCAAATGGGTGTAATCGCAAATCTGTTTTGCATCTAATGAATACAAGTTTTTACTAGTAAGAATACAATTGTAGAGCTCTGTAACTAGATTTCTTACTAGTAATAATTTAATTAGAGCTCTGTAATTGCATTTTTACTAGTAAGAACTGAATTAGAGAGCTCTCTAATTGGTATTGTTACTAGTAAGAATTGAATTGTAGAGCTCTCTAATTTAATTCTTACTAGTAAGAATGTAATTGCAGAGATCTCTAATTCAATTAGAGAGCTCTATTATCATAATTGTTACTAGTAAGAACTGAATTAAAGAGCACTCAGACTGTATTTATAACTAGTTAAAATTGATTTAGAGAGCTCTCTAATTGGCATTGTTACTAGTAAGCATTTAATTGTAGAGCTCTCTAATTTAATTGTTACTAGTAAAAATGCAATTACGACGAGTAACGCTTGGAATATTTTAAGCTAAAACGGCTTGCCATAGGACAGAGCTATTTATAGTGACCACCATTAGGAAGACACTCCTGCAAATAGCCCAAGCTACAACAAATAGCTTATAATGATTTATTGTACATTGCACAACTTAAATAAGCCAACACATTATTGCAAATAACTAGAATATTCATGCAAGTTTTATATTTTAATGTGGATATGCATCAAATGACATTAGCAATGCTCCATGCTTCATGAATATATGATAATAATAATAATCAAATAGATAAATCATTTAATAATAATTATAATAATACTAATAGTAGTAAAGGACATACATACAAAACGTACAAGGACATACAAAAAATAATCACTATTAAATGAAAAATGTAATTTAGGCAGGATTCATAGTTTATGAGAAGTATATAATCTTAATAACAAGACAACTGTCAAACTTGTTTGAGTGACAGGGGAGGAGCAGGTGATGTCATTATATGTAAATGGAAAGGCAGGACCAGATATAAAGGGCTTAAGACAGCCCAATCCTGAACAGAGCAGCCCACCTCATTTCACATGTATGTGCCACAATGCACGTGCACTGCTTCTCTCCTCTACCCCTCCTACTGCTCACTTAAGAGCAAGATAACCTCTTTCGGTCATCCCCGTGACCCTGTTAACTTTCAGACCCTCTGTATTTGTTGATTAATGACATACTTTAATAGAGGAAACATGTAAGGTTTTGCAAGTGTCAACAAAAATGCATTCGGTCCCTTAGTAAATATGCATGATCTGGACAATGCAATAAACAAAACCAGACGTCCAGATAAGTTTCAATGGTTTATTGTATTTCTCAAAATAATTCAAAACAGACAACAAAGAAAGGAAGAATGTCGAGTTTTCTGTTACACAAAGTGAAGTCATAGCCTAAAATAAGAGCACATTTGCTGATTGCCGTTTTAAAGCAGTTCCAATGTTTAATTTTGGGGTTTCAACTCACACAAACATGTCTCTCAAATTATGACCTGTGCAAAAACATTTTAACAAAACAAAAACATATTATTCAGCTCATACTGGTCAGGAAACAATTTGTGAAGTATTATCTAAAAGATATGAAGACGCACCCACTCTCTGTTCATTAAATACTAATTATTTTATCATAAAACCTGCAGTACAGTATTCAACATTGAACATTTCGAAAAAAAAAAAAAAAAAAAACCTGGAACATCATCCTTCTTGGCATTCAGAGAATTTTGCCTGTGATTCCTGGAAAGCAGGTTGACCTGTATTCTAGAAACTTCAGTTGTGGCACTGACTTTACTCGCAGTCAGGTAAACATGAACACCTACCATTTATTTACTCCTCATCTCACTTATCTCAGCTTCCAAAGTTTACAGTGGCGTGGGACCTACATGTAATAAAAGATAAAAAAGGAGTAAATATGGATCTGATTCACACAACAGCTGATTATCAAATTATGTCTGGACCCATTAAAATCACAAAATGCAATGCTAGTGTCTGTTCAAGAATAAACCTAAAGACCGGCATTTGGATTAAAGGATCACCTTCACTGGAAGTGAGATCAGTTTGTTGGTTAAGGCTGAGCATATAATTTATTTAAATTACTGGTCTAAACTGCTGTAACACTGCTTATTTAGTTAACCATTTTAAAAGGTGTGTAGAATGAGCCACATGCTGGACTATAGGGAAATACTGTATCAGATATTCAACATGTAGTGCACACCATGACCTTATGAAATGTAAGTTTTATGAAAAATGCATAAGCGTAAATTACTTCTTGATTTCAGGGCAATGTATTCTTTTTCCCCATTCTTTGTTCAGTACAGACACTGCACTAGTTTGCTCACACAAAATCCAGTATTTTTCCATCAACTGACGTTTAAGTTGCGTTGCGTCACGTGACTTGCAAAGGGAGATGAGAGAGGGAACATGGGAGCGTTTGATGTCCCTGTGAAGCGCCACACTGCCGGTTTATTATGTTTTCGAGTGATTCGATGTGTTTATCATATATCACTGCCATATTGGAGTTAACTTCGCGATAGTTAAGTTTACGGAGACCATCACAAGCCAACTGTATCAGGCTCTGATCCATGCCATGCGTATCATACCCTGACTCTGAACAACCACTCCCCTTCGTGGCTCGTGGAAAATTACCAGCTTACAATCAGCACAAGTATCGTACAGGCTCCAACATCCGCCTCACGGACCCGATGCCCTCAATCTCCTTCAGTCCACCGTCAAATTAATTTTCCGAACATGTACACAATTACCAAGCGATCGCTGTTGTTGAATATCAAAAAACTGTATATTTAAAGCACACGGAAATTTTAAAAAGTGGGTGTTTTTCGGAAGAGTCGCGCAAAATACATAATTCGGAACTTGCATTTCCCTAAAAAAGCAACAAACAAATAATACGCGATCATAATATTATCTCAAATTACAAGTCCGTTCTGCACGCAGTTTGCCTTCTTTTTCTCTAAACGGGCGGAGCAGTCGCGTGGGCACTCGAAAGAGTTGAGATTGATTGACGTGCGCGCCATCCAATGGATCGCGAGCAGGGACGCGCTTAGCAACGCTGCGCCCAATGGCACACCTCCATGGGCGTGACGTTAATCCAAACTTTTCGCGGCGCCATCGGCTGAAAACTAAACCGAGATGGAATCTCCCAGTCTGAACCGGTTTCAACCGGTTACGAGTTTGTTGCTTGTGAGAAGAAGAGACACAGGCTCAGTCTCTAATACCGCCCTGGTGCAAAATATACTTCAGTACAGAGCACACTTCTTAATTAAGGTTAACTTTGTTTCGTAACATGAACCGGACTGAGAAAATACTGAACTCGCCGTGATTGTTGGTGCGGAATTCACATCCTAGTGGTCTTTAAATCAAGCTACTAGCTTGTGTAGTCTTCACAGAGGAATAGTGTGGCTGGCCAGTCAACGGCTCATTCTAAAGCTATTTTACCAGAAAGCGTGTACAAAAACCAGGCACCAACGATACTGGATCAAATAAACATAATTTTAGCAACTCTGGCAGACAAGCCCACCTTCTTTCTCTCAAAGGCTTGGACTTTAGGTAGGTAAATAAATATGGGGTGAAACTTACAGCTAGAGTGCTTGGGTTGGTTTGTGCTTTGTGGAGAATGATAATGCTGTGAGATTGTGTAGAAATGCCTAGAAACTGCACGTATGGAGGTTAAGGTCGAGAGAAAGTGAAATGGCTTTGCTGCTGAGGGTTTACGAGGCATGTTGCGTGATGGCTCGTGTTCAGCACTGGTGTCACGCTGGACTAAATAATGTATCTGGGTTTTTGTTCGTTTTAACAATCGTTATATCTCACGTAACATCAAAACAGTCACAAATACAAAACGAGCTACTAGGCGCTAACCATTAGCGCGGTCCCAGATTATGTTGTTTCAGGAAGCAAATTTCAACTGTAAAATGCATTCAGGACAATTGCAGAGCTGTAGCATTCATTTGACGTATTTACGGCAAATAAAAATACACGCGGTCTATTTCTTACCTGGTTTACTGCTATTAAAGCCTGCAGAGCGTTCAGGTGTAGGGTGCAGAGCATGCTGTTGGTGGGAGGGGTTGCTCCGGAGTCAGGGAGGGAGATCCTTGCAAAGTCACCCTCGTTGAAGTCATCTGAGACGGGTGTAGACCGCCAGAGAAACACCGATGTTTGTTATGGACGAGGCGCTCGCTGGAACGTTTTTAATGTCAGTTGCGCACTAAAGCATTTGTTTTGCTGTCCATTTAAGCGCATTAGTATGATAGCATGCATGCGTAATTGTTGCCACCGTAAGTAAAGCGATGCATTATTAGGAATTTTAACGCATAAACGTTGCCAAACAACTGCTGTAGAGAACAGCGATCGCATCAGTAGTGAAAGTTGTTGCGCTCCTCAGCGTGGATCTTAGTCCAACCCAGTTGTGTTTTGAAGACGTGTGCATGAAATCAGCTCATAAGTAGCTCTGTGTTGGGATACAGATCCTATTGTGGCCATTGCTTACTGAATCAAACCAGGTGAGGTGTGGAAAAGGCGGGTAAATCAACAGGTTGCGCAGTACCGAGGACTAGTTATGGCACCGTCGCTTTATTTAGGCCTGAGAGACTCGTGGTCTCACAAAGCTTTACTGTGTCGTGTCCAAGCAAATTCTTGAAATTTCCTCCAATGCCAAACTTTTTTGTCTGGATTCTTGGCCGTAATGCTTACCTCGTTACGCAATAGTTTGGCTCCGTGGTGCAAATTGAATTAACTTGAGCATTGGCCTTTCGAGTGTCATTCAAACTGTGTGTAAACATTATTGAAGTCTTATAAAAGTTCGATACGAGTAGAAAAAAACAATTCATAAGTCAGAGAGCTCGGTACGTCTCTTGTGTTATATGTAAACAGAATGACGTCAGCGAGAGGGCTGCCTAGCACGTGGTCTCATTCAGAGAATAATGACGAGCCCAGTGAGTGGTCCTTGTTTCTCGGACATATTAGGATATTCATTCTGCAAGCATGTTACCTTTGTCGCGCCGCCCACCTATACCATTGTTATTGAGGATTAAATCCTCCAGCAGGCATTGGTGAGTTGGCAGGCCAGGTCATATAAGGCTTTTTGGATCGAGGGTCGAGGGAGGGGGGTAATGGTCAGCTGTTTGGATTTGTGTACCCAAATGTTAATTTCACTTGACTTTGCCCCTGCTGGATGTTTCCTCACTGTCCCCCACAGAGCTCTATGCCAGCAATTATGACAATGTTAGCCGACCATGCAGCCAGACAGCTGCTGGACTTTAACCAGAAACTGGATATCAACCTGCTGGATAATGTGGTCAACTGTCTGTACCATGGGGTTGGGCCACAGGTAAGTAAGACTTTTACAAAAAACAAAAAAAACAAAGACAGAAAAAAATCAGCAAGGACCAATTACATCAAAATTCATAAAATCACCAGATTCATCAAAAGTGACAATAAATAAGACATGTTACAAAAGATTTCAACTTCACAGAATACTGAAAAAAAAAAATATGGATACAAAAATCAGGGTTTCCATGGGTCTTAAAGTCTTAAGAAGTCTTAAATTTAGTTGTATCAAATTTAAGGCCTTAAAAAGTCTTAAATTGTACAAGAAAGTCTTAATTATGATTTCAATTTGAGGACGGAAAGACCAGAATTGCGATATGGCTGAATGTGACGATTAAACTTCAAAAGGCTATGATTTCATTAAATAAACGAGCGCTGCACGTTCAAAGTCCGGTGCTGCGCTGCTTTGTGTACTGCAGATACTGGGGAAACAGTTATATTTCTACCAAACGCTCCACCTGCTCTAAGAATGAATGAGCATTTTCAATAAAACCGTTGTTTTGTTCAGAGTTCAGACCAATGCAAAAATCGACCCATGTTTTTACCCTGCAAACACGCAGAGCTTTAAATATGAACTGGTGGATCGATAAGAAGACAATGCATTCTAAAAATCTAAACTGTATAGGGGTGTGTGATATGTATGGTCTGCGATAATATCGTAATTGTTGTTTTAAGGATGTGCGATTTGATATTATCGAGTATATCGCGAAAAGCAAACAAGACGCCTACAGTATGCGCGCATACATTACGTGATGAAGTCTAGCAGGTTAGACTAGTAAGTGCGCATGCGCAATTATAGTGTGTTCTTTCACTAAACAGTCTATTAAAATGCATTTAGAATTATCACATAATTCAAGATATGGGGCAGAAAATGTATGTATTTATATAATTTCATATAGTTAATATCACACGAAGAGTGCCGTTTTTTCTCCAAAAGTCAGCATGATTACAAATGATATTGATTTTATACAACAGTTCAATAAACAAGAAGTTAATATTAAGAGACTTACGTTTTAGACACCATATTTCTTGAATAAAAATCATTTCAAACACAGCCACAGAGCTGTTTTGCGTCTCTGAGCAACACGACAGTGTTTCATTCCTGAATGAATCAACCGTTTAAATGATTCAGTTCAATCGCAATGACTCACTTATTAACAGTGACTTGCTGCCACCTACTGGCAGTTTTAATTTCACATTTAAGGTACCTTTTAATTTTTTAAATAATTTCAAACATCAGTTTTCAATGTTTTATGTTTAAAATTAAAAAAAAAAAATGTATGCATTTGTAACTGCTGGTTAAAGTATTCCATGCCCCTCAGAGCTGCATTAAACAGTGTGTATATGCATCTAAATGACACTTCTTACCTAGTCATTTAGCAGACGCTTTTATCCAAAGCGACTTACAAATGAGGACAATAAAAGAGCTGCATTAAACAGTGTGTATACATCTAAATGCCACTTCTAATGCCGCTTCTGTGTTTCCTTTGCATTGCAAAGATACATTTTGTTGATACTGATTTAATTTGCTTGGTAACAGCCCAAATGCAAGAATTTGACTCAAAAGATGGTGCACACTTTTAGAAAAAATGGCTTAAAGGTAAAAATGCCCATAAAACTAATTGGAAATTATTAATTTCTATCACTGCTGTGAACGGACCACACAGAATATGCAGAATATAAAAAAAATCAGGAGTCAGCTGTCAGCACAATTAGAGATAAGATATCAGCACAATAACACATTCTATAGCAAAATATTGTCTAATTATCGTTATCAATAAAATCCAAGAAAATTGAGATATCATTTTTTGTCAATATTGCACACCCCTAATTTATTATTTAATTTATATAATAATTTATTGATAATAATTGTTTAAATTAATATAATAATTAATACTTTTGATCCATTTTCTTAACAATGGTTTAAAGGCTGAAATGTAAAGTAAACGTTTTGTTTTTGTGAAAACGTGTATCTGAACTGTAAATTATGCTTTTTACAGTAATTTTACAGTTTAATATGGTACTATAGACATTGCCCTACCCCGCTCATATGGTATTAACTTTATTTGTGCAGGTCTTAAAAAGGTCTTAAATTTGAGCTTAAAAATCCTGCAGAAACACTGAAAAATATTAAGCAGCACAAGCAGCATTTTAACATTGATAATAACAAGAACTTTTTCTATATATGTATATGTGTATTCATACACTAGTGTAAGCATTGTCATCATTAATACATAGCCACTTTTTTGTTGTTGTTGTTTTATAGTGTAAGTTAAGACAAATTATTCTCTGTTTTAGCAAAGAATGGCCCAGGAGGTGCTGACTCATTTGAAGGAGCACCCAGATGCGTGGACACGTGTTGACACTATTCTGGAGTTCTCTCAGAATATGAACACCAAAGTAAGCCGAGTCACAAGTCTCTCCGGTGGAGGGTCATGGATTCTATACTTTGAGGAAGATCTGATCTCTTTTCACACATTATACAGGAACACAATTTTGTTTTCTTTTCCTTCAAACCAGCAATACCCGATTCCTTAAGTGTATTGGGGTTGCCTAGCATCATGTCAAAAACAGATTCCTCTGTACACATGTGAGATCACATTTTCCTACACCTCTCCTTAAACCCTCTCCTGGTCAAGCAAAGTCATAGTTAAAGTTGGCGTGTGAGGATCCTCAGTTGACCGTGAAATACCTCAGCATCTCCATCTGTACAGCAGCCAGAGGTGTGTTAATGACTGACTGTTTAGAGTCAAGATATATAAAACATCTGATCCATGTGATCCAAGTTCTTATCCATGGTTTTCTATCTAGCCGGTCCCGTGATTAGTAGTAAATCTCCATCACCTGCTTTCAGATTGAGTGGCATTCACGCAGAGCCGTAGTTCACTGACAATTAGGCAATATCGCATTCATAATCGCAGATGAATCGCATTCGATTATGAACGGGATATCGCCTAGCTTGTCAGTGAACTACGGCTCTGTGTATTAAATGCCGCACCATCTGAAAGCAGGTGATGGCGATTTACTACCAATCACGGAACCAGCTTTACTGACGAGATGTGCATGACAATCGCATGCGATTAATTGCACAGCCTTAATATCAACGTAGTGTATTTGTTCACTTTGTAGTGTGTAGACTGAATGTAAATCATTTAGTATTATTTGGGATGAATTGTCTTCCTCAGTGTGTTAACAGACTTCCTCAAAGTACTGCTGACCGAGTTTGCCGTCTGCTTGCCTTTTACGATTGCTCTTAACACTCTGGTCAATACTAATTATTGAGTTGGTTTATCAACAGTATCTGTAATATCAAAATGATAATGGCCCAAAAGTGAGGGCTCTAGAAGAACAGACAGGAAAATATACAGAGCAGGTAAATTATTTGAATTTGTCTAAATTCATCAAGCAAAATACAGAAAGAGCGCATTAAAGCGCTTGTGAACATTTGGCTTTTTGCTTAATTTATTTACAGCCTTTTTGTAGGAGAAAAAGCAAACAAAAGACAATTAATTGAAGTTGTTCATATTTGATATTAATCACAATGTTCCATTATGTTGATTGCTTGTAATAGGACGAAAAGGGGTGTGTCTTCCTGTGCACCTTGACACAGCTAGGCTTTGGCGGCAGGCCTCCACAAGGTCTACCTTTTCATTCCCTTACTCTCAATTCTGCTGTGCCTCCATTCACACTGCACATGCTTCATATGGAGCTCAGAGACGGCAGGGAGATAGGCAGACAGTTTACCCCCTTTTTTTAACCTCAGTTATGGATAGTAACAGTTATTTCCACTGTAGGGATCATCAGTGTCTCTGTGTGCTGTGATTCCCTTTTTTTACCCCAAGCATTTCTCCTCTACACTAGCCTACCCTATTTTCCTGTCTCGATCGTACACCAAGAAATATTGCAACATCACATGTGAGCTATAAAGACTTGATGCTTTGCGTAGTGTTGCAATGTTTTTCTGTCTTGCCTATTTATTTTATTTTATAAAAAAGTTTAAATGTGTTAATCTATGAAAAATTAAAGGTGAAAGGATCTTGGTGATTTTTTACAGGGTTAAATGTGTCCTTATGCAAGTAACCTACTTCTCCAGGCGTCACCTTTAATATCCTCACTCAGTATGTGACCTGTATTCCCTGTTTTACTTTAACACATTAACTTTTAGCATCACATTTTTCCTCTTTTCTCATTAATCCCTACAGTTGAAATGCTGTTAATCCAAATAATACTAGTGACCATAACAAGAACACTAATGCACCATGAATACCCTTTTAAAAGCAGTGTATAAAACATCTTAAGGCAGTCTATAGAACCAATCCTGTGGCTGGTCTTGCTGTTCCTGAGACCCACACCAGTTACTGGTGGAAACAGTAGTGTCACATAAAGACAGAAAGGGATGTGGTCTTTATTTGACCAACAGGAAAACATAACTGATGATTAAAGCCTTGAGAGTGGCTATTGACTCTTAAAAGAATCCTTCGGTTTGGTTTGTTTTCATACACAGTTGTTGCGTCGCTCCCCCAAGCTGCTTGCTTTGTTGTGGCCAGGCACAGAATCAAACCATTAGCTGTTTGCCATTAATGTCTCCTTTCCTGTCTTTCACATTCTGGTGTGACATGGCCAGAAACAGCAAAACTTCTACAGAATCCCATACAAACATTGTGTAGAGTTTTGATGGGGGATTATGGATTTATTATAATTTTTTTGGTTCTGTTTTTGAGTTTATAATAAAATTCTTACTGAAGTCAAATCTGCATGTTTTTTTTTTCAATCTGAATTCATTTGGAATAAACCAAAGTATGTGTGAAAATATATTAGGCAGTCAAAGTTAAGAGCAATTTTTTTGTTGTGTAGGTACAGCTCTGGTAGATTGGCTGGTCAATGTTTGGATCATTAACTCTTGATTTGTTCTCTTGGCATTACAGTACTATGCTCTGCAGATTCTGGAAACCGTTATTAAAACAAGATGGAAGATTCTGCCCAGAAACCAGTGTGAAGGTAAGACTGACTCACAAGAATTCCCCTCACCACATTGAGATGAACAAGTAATTCATAGCTCAGTCTAAATCAATTCTTAAGTCATAAGCAGCTCAAAGGCTGGATTTGGACATGCAGTGAAGGGATCATTGAAATGTAGAAGCAAACATTTCACTCTGCGATGGACTTGACTCTACAAAACATTTCTAGCAGGCCAACACATTCATTAGAATCAAGTGTGTAATTGCCAAGTTGAGCTGAATTCCCCTTTTAAAAATGCATGGTTGTCGTCTGCTCAACTTAGTGTTCATCTGTTTAGGAAAAAAAAAAACAGAATCTGTTCTCTGAAAGATCGCATGACATGAAAAACATGATGTAAGCTTTTATAATTGCTAATAAATCAACACTTTCTGTGCCGTACAATATTGATGTCTCAACAACATCCAAAACATGTCTCTGTATGAGCTGTCAGTCTGCACCCAGCCAAATGAATAAGCGAGGTATTATTTAAAGAAAATAATGCAAATAGTATGGTATAACATTAATTTCATTATTTAATTTTAATTTCTCAGGTTCAAATATTTTTATTAAAATTTGTTAAATTAAGCAGTATTTGATATTCATTCAACAGACATTTCATTGCATCATTCACTTTAAAACATTTAACACTTACATTTTAATTTCAAGTTGTGTTTTTGTTTCTTTGAATGTGAAAAAGGCAGCGAATCTTTAATATGCTGATGCAGATCTGCAGATGAACAGACAGTAACAATTCCTCTGAGACGAGCTGCTTTCATCCAGATGGGGAGCTCATGGGGTTTTATGCTGCTTTACTGTATGCATTGAGGCTCTTCACTGCTCTGCTTTATTTCAGGCATTAAAAAGTATGTTGTGGGCCTCATTATCAAGACATCATCAGATGCAGCCAATGTTGAGGTCAGTGAACTTGCACTTATTTTGTTTACCGTATTCCTGTGGTTTCTGTCCTGCTGTCTGTTTTATGCTATACTCTGCCTCTTTTCAGAAAGAGAAAGTGTATATTGGAAAACTCAACATGATATTAGTACAGGTGAGGTTTGTTTGACTGTTTTTTTTCTTAGTAGATTAGAGATACATAGCCACAGGTTTACAAATAGCAGTAAATGTCACAAAACATGATGATGTGTGTGTGTGTGTATTTGATGACTGCAATGAAAATGTCTGTTACCTTCCTTCAGGTTTGTGTAATGTTACTTGCTGTTTTTGTGTTTAGATCCTGAAGCAGGAGTGGCCGAAACACTGGCCCACATTTATCAGTGACATTGTTGGAGCGAGCCGCACCAGTGAGAGCCTTTGCCAGAACAATATGATTATTCTCAAGCTCCTCAGTGAGGAGGTGTTTGACTTCTCCAGTGGCCAGATGACACAAGTGAAAGCCAAACACCTGAAGGACAGGTATGATGGCATTAAAAGATAATTAATTTATGGTTGAGAATGAGGTAGTATGTACATTATTTGTTCTTGTTAATTAATCCGTATTGTTTTGTGATCTGGTTTCCATCCGCAGCATGTGCAATGAGTTCTCCCAGATATTCCAGTTGTGCCAGTTTGTGATGGTATGTGTTGTTTTCATACATAAACACCTATATTCTAAATGTTCTTGTTAAGGCACTGATTCTCAAAATGTTGTTCCACTAGTGGTACGCAGGCTTTCTCTAGTGGTATGCAGAGGAATCACTGAATTAAATATAAATTAGGCCGCGTGTCCAGCAAAGCATTTTTTCCCGAGGCTAGCAAATTTGTTCAATTGTTTTAAATGGGAGTGCCGCGTTTTTTTAAAATGCCAGGAGCGTGCCGAGCGCTGAATGTCTTTTTTACGCTGAGTGCTTTTTTTTTCTCTGCACTGTGAGTTGAAGAATGTTCAACTTTGGGTAAAATGCAGCGCTCATCACTGTTGCTCAATCACAGTGGAGGAGGGTCGGGACTAATATGACCAACCGTCACACCCTGCTTGTACTATGACTGAACAACAATAGAGAATTTAATATTTTTTGTCTCCGTATATTTATGTCCTTACCAGATGGAATTGCCGGACTACCATAATATTATGAAAAATAATGCTTAGAAAAACATTTAATTTTATTTACCTGGATGTAAGCACAGTGCAGTGTTAATGTTCAAACTGTATTTACAATGTTTAAAGTGGCTGACAATAATAAATATTCTTATTAGGAATAAAACTGCCCCATTTTTTTTAACTGCATAACTGTAGCTGAATAGTAAGGCCTACTACACTACTGTATTTTAATGTTGGTCATTATGGTGGTACTTGGAGAGCCAAATATTTTCTGAGGTGGTACTTGGTGTAAAAAGTTTGAGAACCGCTGTGTTAAGATGTACAGAGACTTTCTCTCTTAAACATACACGCACTTACTCGATACATATTCCAGCTGGTCTAGTTTGTGACTGAATGATTAACTTCAAATGCTGATTTATATACACAACAATCCATATGTTAATGACTGAGTTTTACTGGCCTAAAGGTTTTTTTTTTTCTTTCCATACAATTCTCAGGAAAATTCCCAGAATGCCCCACTTGTGCATGCTACATTAGAGACTCTGCTGAGGTTTCTCAACTGGATTCCCTTGGGCTATATCTTTGAAACTAAACTCATCAGTAATCTGGTGTACAAGGTAATGTATCTTGAGATTTTCTTACTCTTAGAGACTTTGTGGAAAACCTACGAATATAGTAGAATGCTTTTGCTTTTTGTTTCAGACAGTAGTGTAATAAATGGATTTATACAATGAAATAGTACGGTTACATAGTTGTGCAATAACAACTGCAAAGATTTTATTTCACACTTACAAAGCAGTGGCTAATTGTTGGCCCCTCTCCTCTGTTGGATTGATCTGTAGTTTTTGAATGTGCCGATGTTTCGCAACGTGACGCTGAAGTGCTTGACTGAGATAGCAGGAGTCAGTGTCAGCCAGTACGAGGAGCAGTTCGTCAGTCTCTTCACTCTGACCATGATGCAGCTCAAACAGGTAGCCTCCTCTCTAGTGCAGATCAAAGTACAATTCCTATATACCAGTTGCTTTTGGGCCAGTCTGATGTTCTTTCTAATTTGTGTGTTGAAGATGCTTCCTTTGAACACCAACATTCGATTGGCGTATGCAAATGGTAAAGATGATGAGCAAAACTTCATTCAGAACCTCAGCCTGTTCCTCTGCACCTTCCTCAAAGAGCACGGACAGCTGATAGAAAAGAGACTGAACCTCAGAGAGACGCTTATGGAGGTACACACACTCGCGGACTAAACTTCAGATAGTTATGGAGAATCAGCCTCAGTCATTGATGCTATTGTGTTAAGGCCCTGTTTGTTTCTCTGTTTAGGCTCTACATTACATGTTGCTAGTGTCAGAGGTGGAGGAGACAGAGATCTTTAAGATCTGTTTGGAGTACTGGAACCACCTAGCAGCTGAGCTTTACAGAGAGAGTCCTTTCTCAACATCCACTTCTCCTCTCCTCTCAGGGAGCCAACACTTCGATGTACCTCCCCGCAGACAACTCTACCTGCCTGTGCTGTCTAAGGTTGGCTCACAAACATAATACTCAAGAAGAAATTTCACCTGAGATGACAATTTAAGAACTATAAGGATGTTTGTGTTATTGACCTGCAGGTGCGTTTGTTGATGGTGAGCCGCATGGCCAAGCCAGAGGAAGTGCTGGTGGTGGAGAATGATCAGGGTGAGGTGGTTCGAGAGTTCATGAAGGATACAGACTCCATTAACCTCTACAAGAACATGAGGGAGACTCTTGGTGAGAGCTCTGCTCCTTTATATTATGAATGCAGAGGTTTTGGACACTAAACTGTGTTTATCATCATATTTCTCTCTTATTTTTTCTTTCTGCAGTCTATCTTACCCATCTGGACTATGCCGATACCGAGCGTATTATGACAGAAAAGCTTCATAATCAGGTGAACGGTACTGAGTGGTCCTGGAAGAACCTGAACACATTGTGCTGGGCCATTGGTTCCATCAGTGGAGCCATGCATGAAGAGGATGAGAAGCGGTTCCTTGTCACTGTCATTAAGGTGCAAAAATCTTACAATGCAAAGATGCAAAGTCTTATAATGTAATATTAGAACTATAATAATGTGTCCATGTGATCTACAGGACCTGTTGGGTCTGTGTGAGCAGAAGAGAGGAAAGGATAACAAGGCCATCATTGCCTCCAACATCATGTACATAGTGGGCCAGTATCCACGGTTCCTACGTGCACACTGGAAATTCCTGAAGACTGTTGTCAACAAATTGTTTGAGTTCATGCATGGTGAGTCACAAAGTCTTTGAGCCTTAGAATAGAATCAGGGATTTGCATCTGTATACAGCTGTGATATCTTTGGATCGATCTTTAAATAGAAGCAGATTTGATGTCACATTTGATTACACACAGACAGCAGTGCTGCATTTTAGTCATTTATGGAGCAGCTCGGTTATAATATATACATTTGAGCTTCTAATTTTAGCTTGATTATAAAAGAACTGATGTAATCATGTTCTCTTAGAAGTATTTTACTGTTCTTTCTTCGTAGAAACCCATGATGGAGTGCAAGACATGGCGTGTGACACATTCATTAAGATTGCTCAGAAGTGCAGGAGGCATTTTGTGCAGGTGCAGGTGGGAGAGGTGATGCCCTTCATTGATGAGATCCTCAACAACATCAACACCATCATCTGTGACCTCCAGCCCCAGCAGGTACCAAATAACCCCATCCATCTCAGTTAGCCTGCTCCGTGTGTCATTGTGACACATTGTGCTTTAGAAATATATATTTTGAGGAGATTTTGCAGTGACCATTTGTGTGCTTTCTCAGGTGCATACATTTTACGAAGCTGTCGGCTATATGATTGGAGCGCAGACCGACCAGGCTGTACAGGAGCACCTGATAGAGAAGTACATGTTGTTGCCTAACCAGGTGTGGGACAGCATCATTCAGCAGGCCACCAAGGTGTGTTGTTTATTTATTTAGAAACGGCAAATTTTGTTCATTAAAACTTTAACCCATTTTTAAGACTTCCTTAAATGGATGCTTTTATCCTGCTGTAGAATGTGGACATCCTGAAGGACCCGGAGACAGTGAAGCAGTTGGGCAGCATCCTGAAGACCAACGTCAGAGCATGTAAAGCCGTGGGACACCCTTTTGTTATTCAGCTGGGCCGGATCTACCTGGACATGCTAAATGTATACAAGTGCCTCAGTGAAAACATCTCTGCTGCCATCCAAACTAATGGTGCGTGTTTTTCTTTAGGCAATGAAGTCACTCTCTGTATGTTTCAGAGTTTATCATCACAGATGGGCATATGTTTTAAACAAATAGTTTAATTCCAGAATTACCTTATGCATGTGTATATTAGGTATGTATTTGCATCTCTGTTGGTTTTGTCAGAGTGACAAATCCGCATTAAACTGAAGTGAGTTTGATTACACAAACTCACTCAGCTGGAAGACAAAAGACTGCTGTAGAGCTTAGCGCCATGTGCGTATGTGAACAGCAGTCCATTACAGGACTGCCTGGGCAGCTATATATAACACTGCATCTAGAACAGAATGAGTGACGTTTAACTAAATAGTTGCCCAAAGAAAATTACTAATGAGAAAGTCTGACTTTCTCTGAACACGTCAATGTATTGCTTAAACATTATATAATTGACTGCACTCAAGAACTGTCAAGTCTGTTTATTTGATTTGTGGTTGTCTGTTTTATATAGGTGAGATGGTGACAAAGCAGCCTCTCATCAGGAGCATGCGCACAGTAAAGAGAGAGACTCTAAAGCTGATCTCAGGCTGGGTCAGCCGCTCCAATGACCCACAGATGGTGAGACACAAATCACAGATTTATTAAAGCAAAGTCTCTGTACTTAAAGTACAAAAGAAAATCAAGCTGTTAAATGTGTAGTTGACATTAAATACTTTTGAGAAGTTGACATCTTGCAATATTGCATGGTGCTTAATTTTAAACCGCATTCGCATACATTTTTAAATAACCTTAATATTTTTAACAGCATTTAGTATTTTTTACATTATTTAAAAAATGTATTTTACAATTATTACAATTTAAAACTTGTGCATACAGCATATTTTTACTTTTAAATCTTTGTCACAGAACATCTAAAGTTAACTAGTGACAGCAAGAAAAATTGATTAGAAATTGTGACAGGATAAGTAACAGGATCCAAAATATTCACTTATACATTGCTTATACATTCATCTAATTCTGAAACTGAAATCTCGATTTTGAGACATTATGCAACAACTACCCACAAGCAACTCATTACATCTCATCTGGGAAGCAAGTGCAGCTCAAGGCTTTCGGGTTTCAAGTCTTTGTGTTTGTTAGATCCAGTATTTGTGTCTCTGTGCAGATAATTCTGTTATACCTGCTTCAGATCTGTCAGTCTGGACCTGTTCAGTTTAGTGCTGTCTTTACACAACACACACTTATCCACTCATCCTTTAAGCCTGTCTGCCCATGTGTGTGTATTTTGTTCGTACTCCAGGTGGGGGAGAACTTTGTTCCTCCGCTGTTGGATGCTGTGCTCATTGATTACCAGCGCAATGTCCCAGCGGCAAGAGAACCCGAAGTGCTTAGTACCATGGCAACAATCGTAAACAAACTGGGTGGACACATTACTGGAGAGATCCCACAGATATTTGATGCAGTGTTTGAGTGCACATTAAACATGATCAACAAAGTAAGCTGCCCTTATCTGTCAACATTCTGTGATACATTTTTAATATTCCATTGTCATTTATTATTAAAACCAGATTCTGTGTGTTTGTTCTAACGAAGAGTCTTTTGAAATGTTTAATAAGTTTTTTTTTTTTTTAAGGATTTTGAAGAGTACCCAGAACACCGGACACATTTCTTCTACCTGCTGCAGGCGGTGAACTCTCACTGTTTCCCAGCATTCTTGGCAATCCCACCAGCCCAGTTTAAGCTTGTGCTTGACTCTATTATATGGGCTTTTAAACACACTATGAGAAATGTGGCAGACACCGGTGAGAACACAAATGCATTTATCGCAACGATATTTACCCTAATCATTTATCAAAACATGCATACAACAACTACCATGAAAAATGTCATGCAGGCCTTCAGATTCTCTACACGCTGCTGCAAAACGTGGCTCAGGAAGAAGCGGCAGCGCAGAGCTTCTATCAGACATACTTCTGTGACATCCTACAACACATCTTTTCTGTCGTCACGGATACATCACATACTGCTGGTCAGTTCTGGCCACCCTCTTCTCTCTCTTGCTCTTAAAGACTCTTTTTGGTTTTTTTTTGGTTTTTTTCTGAACACTGTGTAACCATGTAGTAATCGTGAGAAATAAGAATTTATTTTGATAAATTATTTTAAATTAATTGTAATTTCTAAAACAAATTTTTATAGTTTTATTGTAATATATTAAAAATTTTTGTTACACTTTATTTTAAACTGTCCTTGTTACAGTGTAATTATGCATTTCAGTACTTGCATGTAATTATGCATAATTAATTGTTATTATAATAGTAAGTACATGTAACATCTGTAACAAGGACACCTTAAAATAGTGTTACCTAATTTTTTTATAACATTAAAATCCATTTATTTGTTTGTGACTTTATTGAATATCATTAAATTTGTAAATGCGTCTTTTCCTGTTTGTTCAACCTCTTCATATTTTGCATCTGCATATTTTTCTTGCAGGTTTGACTATGCATGCTTCTATTCTGGCGTACATGTTTAACCTTGTTGAGGAAGGAAAAATCAGTGCAGCTCTAAACCCCTCAAGCCCAGTCAACAACCAAGTGTTTATTCAGGAGTATGTGGCCAACTTGCTCAAATCAGCTTTTCCACACTTACAAGAGTGAGTATGCCACAGTGCACCTAAACCAATTCTTTACAAGAGCTAGTGCATTCCAGAGACTGCATCTGTCCAGTCTTTGAGCTTTGGAGATACATGAATACATGAAAATGTCACAATCACATCGGCTTTATATCTTTAATATAAACGTCACTTTTATGGTTTGATATTTTGTTGTATAATTTAATAACAAGTGTAACTTACACTTTCCAAGAACACTGGGAGCTTTGTATGTTCTTGTATGTTTTAACACAAGGACTTTTATTTTTACTTTTTATTTTATTTAAGAACATGCAGGTCAAGAACATGTCTCAAGTGCCTATAAAAACACCAATTGCAGTTGGTGTGATGATTATTGCATTCGGTTGAGTATTACACAACATATCTCTTCGGTATAAGCTTGTTCTCTCAGTAGACATCTTGCTCTCAGATTAATTAAAAAGGTTTTTGTTCCACAGTGATAGTCTTTTTAGTTAGGACTGTTTATGTCTGGTTTTATTAATGTTTCCTGTCTGACTATGTTTGTTCTCTTTCTCTTTGTAGTGCCCAGGTCAAAGTATTTGTGACTGGCCTGTTCAGTTTAAACCAAGACATCCCAGCATTCAAAGAACACTTGAGGGATTTTCTTGTACAGATCAAGGTGAGCTGCAAGCCGTCTGTCCTACTATGACAAGGACACCGAGAGCCATAATAATAGTTAATAGTATAATAACGGAACAAAATGTTGTCTTTGCCATATGCAAATATTTTGATATCAGTAGTAATAGTGTTTATGCAGTTGAGAGTGTGTACATAGAGGAAATAGAGAATGTGTGAGCGAGAGTGTGTGCTGTCTCTTTGACCTTTAAGGGATTGTGAAATATGGTGTAACTGTATGGGTCATCTGCATTGTACGAGAACAGAAGGTGTGTGTGTGAGATGGAGAGAGAGTGATTATAGCATTAGATTATGGCAGAGATGACAGTGCCCTGGCAGAGCGGTCAGTGCAAGCAGAACGCACAAATGCTCACACGTTTCTCATGTGTACCTGTAGGAATTTGCGGGTGAGGACACCTCTGATCTATTCCTGGAGGAGAGAGAGGCGTCGCTGCGTCAGGCCCAGGAAGAGAAACACAAGCTGCAGATGTCCGTTCCTGGCATCCTCAACCCTCACGAAATACCCGAGGAGATGTGCGACTGAATTCGCATGCAAACTCACAGCACACACACTGCACTGACTCCTAAACAAACTAAACACACGACTAAAGCGGTGTTGTGGATGCTCTTCTGTGGGTTTTCTCTTAAGTGTGTGTGTGAGTACTTTAGGCTCTTCCTGCAAGGAGGCAATTTCCGCACTTGGCTGTCTCTTGACCAAAACAATGCCAATATGTAAAAGATACTGTCACCCAGTGGCCCTATTTGCATCGTACGCGTTTCATACAGACACTTTTACGTATTACCTTTCCATTGTTAACTGCTTACGTTTGGTCACTGTAATCCGAACGTGCATGAAGTGTCACATCTGTACAATTAACTCACTTGTGCTCGCTTTTTTTTTTTTTCCGTTGCACCTCTCCCCTTCTATTTCCTCGTCTCCTTCCACACATCATGTATTTGTTCATGTATATTATATTTAAAGACCAGAGTGCAGTTTGTGTTTGCAGAGAGCTGTATGTGTTTTGGCAGTGGGTAGATGGTATCTAGTGTCAGTGTGTGGGCCAATGAGCGACGCATCTGGTCCAGCCAATGAGAATGTCAACGAATGTCTGTTGGGTGAGGAGCCAGAAGTGGTTCGTGACTAAGGTAGCTCTCAGCAGAATGTGAAGCGGATCGCTGAGTTGAACGGTCTGATCGATGGTGCTGTGGTTGTGAGTGGTGTTTCGAAACAAAACTCCATTTACTTTTTCTACACAGGAGTGTGTTCAGCAGCCCCTCTACATGTTCATATCAGCATCACTGTACAGCATCTTTACTACCATGGGAACATGCGGATATTTCGTCCTGTTTTGTTGTGTGCGTGTGTTGTCGCTAAGCCGACATCAGGTTTTTTGTTTTCCTCAATGAGGATGGTTGCTCCTTTTGTGAGCTTTCATTAAATTGAAGTTAAAAAAAAAAGTGGTTGAAATATTTATGGGTTCTTGTAGGCTACACCTTTATAACTGCTCATGTTAACTCACTCGGAGACTGCTTTGGAGTTTTCGAATTGTACTAATTTACGTTGTTTACCATGCAGTAGTGCTGCAGGACACTACTTAGAGCAAAATAAATCTGTTTACATTTAATTTAGTATTTTTGCATTTTTCATTTTTATCTTTTAAGTCCTGTCCAAATAAAATGCAAGAGTTTAATTCTGAGAAAAATAAACATAAATGCCAACATTCTCATTAGGAAGAAGAATGTACCAATTCAAATACTGATTATCGATGGTGAATTTCCCCTTTACTATGTGTTGCATTTGTTGTGAAACTTTTTGAACTGATTAAAGTTGGAAGAATTTTTATAATTCTGTCTGATTTCTCTTTGGGGTTTTTTTCCCTTCTTTTGGGTAAATTCATAATTGGAGATTAGAAGTACAGGGATAGTTCATCCAAAAATGACATTTGTCATTTACTCACCCTCATTTGTACTTTCTTCTGTGGAAGACACAAAAATATATTTTTGTCTATACAATTAAAGCCAGTTGGGTTTTCGTTTGGACCATGGCACTCATGGTCATGGTTTTCATAAAATGTTGTTTTATTATTATTATTTTATGCTATTGTGATAATATTTTGAATGAGCTTTTTTATATTTGAATTGTAGTAATTTTTCTTGTATTTTTATATACCTTTTTTATATCACATTTAGTCATTTTAGTGTTTTCAGTGTATTTCAATTACCAGGTTTTTTTATAGTATTAGATAATAACACTGTTACTCAAAAGAAAGTCATCTGGGTTTGGAATGACATGAGGGTGAGTAAATTATGACAGAATTGTAATGTTTGAGTGAACTATCCCTTAAGGCCTAACACTACATTAGGTTGGTAAAGAAAATATTGTATACCGCATCAGCTCAGAAACAAGCAGCTGGAATCAAACTAGCTGATCATCACAAACCCTGCCCTAATGCTTCTCCAAGGCCGTGGTTAAAGCTAAACCCGTCATCCACTGAGCTCTAACAGTATCCTGCTGTTTGAATAGATCTGTGAGAGGGATGTGACTGGCATGGAAGGGCAGTGCTGAGTTACTCCTCTGGTGCATTTTCCTCGAATAGTTCTACTCTAATATGCACATCCCAAGAAATGCATCTCCTTTTGTGTTCTCGCGAGTGATCCATATGCAGATGCAGGCCTCATCTGACATGCCTTGACAGTTGGTTGTTTTTGGCAGTGCCACATCCAGCACAGCTCTGGAGATATGAGTCAACAAAGTCTCTGGAATTCCCAGGGAACGTGTTTGGGTCTAGTACTTTAAGAAAACACCCAAGTGAAGTTCTGAAACCCTCCGGATTCCGCTGAAGTTGTAGAACTCTGAAAATTCTATAACTTTGGGTTGGAAGTTTTAAACTCTATTTCCTGTGAGCTTGTGTGACAAGTTAGTTGCCAGCAGTAAAATTCATTCCTCTGGAAAGATGAGCTCTCTCTCCCCTGACCCACTTTGCAACTGGAATCCGGTCCGGTGGGTTCCAGTAGAACCTCTTCCAGAAATGCCGTTCAGGGGTCAATCCAGTCCACCCCCCTACTCATTTAAACTGGTAGTTCAGTGTTAAACAAAACCGGTTTAGCATTTTACTTCTGAAAGTATGCATTTTTAGAATTTGAAATACGTGAAGTGTTTTTTGTATATACAGTCTTGAGTTTTGATGTCCATTAAAAATACTAATAAAAAATACATGTTATTGACATCTGCAGCACTATATTCATTGAGTGAGATTTTTTTTAATAGTCCAGAGAAAAGGGCATGTTTTACATAATCTAATTTACATGAACGTTATACAATTATACAAAAGAAAAGAGATAAATGATTCTTCCTTCGTAATGTCACAACATGAGAAAAAAGCCTGTATTGGCTCTTGTTCATAGCGTTGTAAAGCCTATACTGCCATCTATAGGTGTGATTTGCACTCTTTAGTGCGTGAGTTGCATGTAAAGCAGTGGTATTCAACCTTTTTGATTCCAAGGCCAAGGCGCCACTGTCTAGTAACAACACAATAATTATATTTCAGAATTCCAGAAGTTTTAAGAGTCGAATGTACTTTAGAGTTCCCACTCTTTTTAACCAACGAATTTACATATTTTTCATGATTTAATGAATCATGAATATGGATTAAGGATAAGGATTTATTTATTTTACTTGCAAATTCTTATCTGATAAAATATTTTAGAGCTTGTAATAACTAGAAAAATGTATATTCATGATAACAATGCCAATAGAGTTTTAAGATTGTATTCATTTACACAAAGTTTGCTATTTTTATTATTTTTAGTTAGTTATAGTTTATTTCAATGCTTGTTTTGTCTAATTTTAAATTATTTTAAGAACCACTGAATAAAGGATATGAATTTTTATATTTTTTCCACCTGAAGTAGACGTATATTGGATTATACTTATATCCAATAATAATGATAATACCTTTATAAAATTGTAACAGATCTATGTTTTTACCCATTGCAGCTAGCTCTAGAAAAAGGATAAATGTCAGGTGAAGTGACAGATAAACTAGACTATAAGACACAGAGATACAGAGCATCAGGAATCTCTGCCCTTTGACACTGACACAGCTGGCAATGGCAGCACTAAGCTGTGTCCCATCATTCCTCTCTCTCCCTCTTTGTTTCACACAATCCCTGGTACATACTGTATGTAAAGGCTCAAATTGTGCAATATTTCTGACAGTGTATTGACCCATTGGATATGTGTCCCATTTTATGATGCACACATTCCTCCTCCAAGCACCTTGTAAAGGAGTAAAGGACACTGCTGGAGGAGAGGTACAGTGGGTCAAGAGGAACAGCCATAAGTTGTCACACACAAGCATTCCAGACTGGTGCTTCGGCAACGTCTGGGTGTAAAAGAGTGTGGAATGGTTGAAAATACAATCCTGTGTTGATATATAAGTATGACAATGAGAATTATTGAAAAAGCAAAGCTTATTTAAAACTCAAAAGCCTGCAAAACTGCAAACAACATACTAGGCAGATTATTCCTAACATCTTAAACCACCCTAAGATGCTTTTCTGGTTTTAGCTCTTCTTTTTGCTGGTTTTATAAGGGTTCTTGGACTGCTTTCAGATGAGCTGGCTCGGAAAACAGTTTGTGAGACCATCTTAATGGTTGAAGAGGGAGTTTCGACAGCCAGCAAACTCACTCTGGTAAGATGATAGCATAGGAGACTCCTTTTGGCATAAATGAAATATTAGGTATTTTCTGTGTGAAGTACACATTCTTGGCATACTTGTGGTGAGCACCATATTTGTGAATTAATAAAGATTTATGAAACTCACATGATTTTTTGCTTTTTGTTAGGTGGATCTGGCAAGCTCAGAAATGGTAAGAAGTTTATATGTTACTCCTAATTGTTTCTGTGTCAGATCTATTATAATATTAAAATATTGTTTTTCTAAAATAATGACCACTATTTTAACCAAGGCACTATTTTTCAAGTTTTAGAAGGTTTTACTTTTTATGCTTACCTAAAGAAAAACTTACCGCCAGTCGGCGGTGACAATAGTCTTTATGAATGAGTCATTAAAGTATTGAATCAGTCGATTCGTTCAAACACTGATTCATTCAAAAATGTGTGTGTTGCTCAGAGAGGCACAACAGACGTTGCTGCGTGTGTAACTGTTTTTGTTGTCGGAGCTAAATGTAAGTTTGTTCAATACAAAACAGTTTGTTCAATATTAACTGAAACGAAAACCTGTTGTAATTGTGTTGTTTTTCTGAATATCAGTGCTGACAAACAGTCGTTTTCAAGAACATTTGATAAAACATTCCAGTGTTGTCATATATAGGCTATTTTAAATACACAGGTTTGGGTTACAAATAATAGAGTTTCAGTTTTAATGTTCACTCTTCTTTTTTCTCTCCCACTGTTGCATCAGTGTCGCAGTTCTGTGGTTCCTGACGTGAGGAGAACTTTAAATGCAACATGAAAATCTGCAAGAGACCACGATGCTGAAACGCTATGCTACGAAATGTTAGTAATACCTCAAACATGTCAGCAAAAAAGAGCATGTTCTATCTATTATCACTGTTGTCCCGGTCAGACTAAGGGCATTTTTGAAGAGCAGAGTTTGTTTTGAGTACCTCAAGACGTACTCCTGTGACTATTTATCAGTCTAAGGGCCCTATCTTAATCATATCAATGTTTTGGCTGCATATGCAGGAAATTAGACAGGAAATGATCTGTAGGGTTACATAGTTTTCCATTTAGGGAAGGGAAGATGTCATGTCACATTAAATTGTGAGAGATTTTAAAGTATATGATACTATAAAAAGTATTATATTATATATTACTGTTAAAAGTATTACTATATAAAATATTAAAATGCAAAATACAGAAAATCACAATCCTTTCCTTCTTTTTTAGGTGATTTTGCCCTCAGCTCTGCGGGATCCCAGCATGTGCCATACAGAGAATCCAAACTAACCCGAGCACTTAGGGACTGGTGAGCATCATCAACATCAGCATCATTATTTCTCTACTTTCTTCAACATCTGTGTAAATTCGTTGGCTGTTTCTGAGTTTGATGTTTATTTTGATATCTGGTTTGGTTTAGGAGGGAACTGCCGGACGTGTTTAGTGGTCACGGTGTCATCTCAAGCATCTTCAATATCTGAAACTCTCAGCTCTCTACAGTTTGCCTCCAGAGCCATGGCTGTTCCTTCACGACCCATATACACATCTCCGTTACATTACACACTTGAACAGGTATACACACTCTTCAACAGGAACATTTTCATTCTGAAAACACATACTTTCAGAATATATAGAATATGCATCACACTTCAACAAATGTGCATACAGTCTTCACAGATAGATCACATTATGAATGGAGAGAGATAGGTGACCATTGACACTCCTAATTGAGATTGTAGAGTGTCAGTGGTCCATTTGAGAGATAGGTGGCGGTAATGCACTTATAAGTCTGCGATCTGCCATAAAGCAAGAAGAAGAAGAAGATGCTTCATGCGCCGGCTGAAGAAGAAGACGCGAACGCACTCAGGACAGTTCGGACATTGCGTGAATAAGAGGTAAAAAACGATATAAATACTGTTCAGTTTCTTGCACAGACCGATCGTTTCGTGTCTTTACACATCAATGTATTGTCACGAGCCGCAGGGTTTAATTTGGTTTTGTGTATGTTTTTTTTACTCTCAAAGCCGTGATTCCCGTTCACTTACATTATATGACTGACAGACTGCAACGGTTTGAGTTAAAAATCTTCGTTTGTGTTCTACTGAAGAAACAAAGTCAACTACATCTTGGATGCCCTGGGGGTAAGCAGATAAACATCAAATTTTCATTTTTGGGTGAACTATCCCTTTAATATAATTATAATTAGGTATTTAAAGTTGTATAAATTAATAACAGTTATTCTTTAAAAAATGTAATAATTTTTAATATTATTGGTTACTGTTTAACATACTAAAATGTTGAATTTTAAAAGCCAGTGTCTCCATTGTCATAAGTTTTGACTGGAGCCCTGTATAGCTTCAGTTCACACTAATCACAGTTTATGAATATATCAGATATTATTAAAGCAAAAAAGGAGAAATTTGTAAACAGTGTCTTTTAAAATTTGACAAGCTTCCATTCTAACTATAGAAACTTTTCGTTAAATATCAGTTGATAGACCTGCATGCAGTGTAGTAGGCTTAATAGAAAGATTGTACACTTGACCTTTTAAGGCTTTGTTTTAACAAAGTATGATTTTGTATCCTCATCCCTTTTGTGTTCATTTGCTGTATTTTCAGTCACAGACATGCTTGCTTCCCATTCTTTTGAGTTCAGTCAGTCCCTCTGAACCTAAACTCAGCTCAAGTCATTGTGGAGATGGGCTGGAGCTCAGAACTTTTCTTCCCCAGCTGGAGAAACCAGGCCAAACCGAACCACCTGGGCATTACAGCCGCGGATCTCGACCTGAAGAGGAGAAAAACAGAGCTGATGGTAACAAGCTAATTTTTTCAACCAAAATCAGTAGTCACTTAAAACATTAAACAAGAACTTTTAACTGCTTTGCAGGTAGGAACCGCTCCCTATCCTGTTCCCTGTCTGGGGCAGTTCTCCATGATGCTGGAGGCAGAGAAAGAACTGGAAAGGGATCAGAGTTTTTATCTTCACAGCACCGTTCTGTAGAGCAGCTCTCCACATCCTCTCTTGAACCTTTTTCAGCTCCTTCAGCAGCTGTGGAGTGTCCTAACTGTTCCCGGGAATGAAAGATCTGAGAGGAATATGACAAAATTATCATTCAGGCTAGGAGAGACAAAGATTCTCTGAGTCAAAAAGTAGCAGAACTAGAGAATGAGTTGAGGACAAGAGCAACACAGGAGAGAGAAGAGGGGTCAAGCTGGAAATGAAGAATCTACAAGCAGCACATCTGTAGAGACAGGAATATTAAAGGGGTCATATGATGCTTTTTTAAAGATCATTATTTGGTGTATTTGGTGTAACAGAATATGTTGACATGCTTTAATGTTCAAAAAACACATTATTTTTCAAATACTGTACATTATTGTAGGTCCTCTATGCCCCGCCTCTCTCAAACGCTTCGTTTTCTACAAAGTCCCTCCTTCCGACAAGCGCAGTCTGCTCTGATTGGCCAGCTGACCCAGTGCATTGTGATTGGCCGAACACCGCAAGCACTCGTCGGAAA
>NW_015540946.1:1537354-1603447 GCF_001515605.1 Sinocyclocheilus anshuiensis
TAGGTTCACGAAACGGTCGTCCATAAAATGCATTGCTGTTCTGTTGTAAGTAATCTTAAAGATTCCTAAATGCATCTACTTTCGGAAGGCCAAATAAAGTGCTTTTGCTTTCGCCTAGAAACACACAGCGTCTCCCTGACATGGCTGCTTCAACACTAACTGCGGTTACTGAAACCACGCCTTCTTTCTTTGCGTGCACATTTGGGCCGCATTATGCAAATATTTCCACATAGTGACCTAGATATGTGGGGGCGTGTTAGAATGAGCCGTTTTAGGGGGGCGTGGCAGAGTCTTAACTTTGATAAAGAATATCTCTTTGGTTTTGAGACTTTAGTCTTTGCAACTTCAGGGATCTTAGCTATGCACAATCAGCTTGTAACACTCCAAAGAGAACTTGAAATCGCATCATATGACCCCTTTAAAGACTGCAGAGGTACCAAAGCATGTGCTGGATAATGTCACAGTATGTCACTTTGTTTCTTAGAGGAATCTTTTCCAGATCATACAACTCTGAAGACACTACCGATTGAAGATGATGGTTACTTAAATTTCAGTTGGCAGTGAAATGCAATGATTCTCAATACAAATGAGCAAAAAATGTTAATGAACACTTTATTCTATATTGAAAACGTTAAATATATTAACAATTTTATATTGTAATATTTATGTATGATATAAAATATATATTTTTTAAATATCATCTTTATATATTTTGTGCACTGGGGCACTGGGGTCATAAGATTTACAATGTTTTATAAAGAAGGCTCTTATTGCTCACTAAGGCTGCATTTATTTGATCAAAATTACACTAAAACAATAATGTTGTTAATTATTATTACAATTTAAAATAACTGTTTGTATTTTAATATATTTTAAAATGATATTTATTCCTTTGATTATAAGGATGAATTTCCAGCAGCCATTACTCCAGTCTTCAGTGTCACATGATCCTTCAGAAATCATTCTAATATGCTGATTTGGTGCTCAAGAAACATTTCTTATTATTTATGTTCTAACAGTTGTGCTGCTTAGAATTTTTGTGGAAACATGATAATTTTTTTACTCGGGATTCTTTGATGAATAAAAACTTCAAAAGAACAGCATTTTTTGTTTGAAAAAGAAAACTTTTGTAATATTATAAATGTCACTGTTTATCAATTTATTCTTATTGAATACACATAGTAAACAGTCTATAATAAAATAAAAACCAAACAGCAATATAACAAAGACATAAATTAAGTAAATAGTGTTTCTGGTATCTAGAAGTGGAATCAAATATTCAGTTTAACATTCATTTATGTTTTTACATTAATATTTTGGAAAGATGGTAATTCTGATCAAAGAAGTGCATTTGAACATTTATGATGGTCTGTGTGCCGTTTTCAACCTCAACACTCATCTTAAAATGCAAATTGTAGGTGTAAGGATTTTTTGTCACGCAGAGTGCTGTGTGAAAAAACAAAGATGAGTACAGAAATGTCTCGGCTTGTCGTGCAGGTGTGTTTGCAAACAGAAGCAGAGGGTCTGAGATCAGAGCTGAATGCCTGTTGTGAGAGAGAGAAGATGCTGACACAAACACTGCACTCTTGAGAGAGAGAGACTGACCCAGGACGTCCAGGAACTGATCACACAGCTCAACAGCACCAGAGAGAGAAACAAACAGCTTGTGTCAACCCTTAACAACCAGCGGGTACAAATCACACACAGCCTACCAATGAAGAGTTTTAGAACATCTGTTTGGTTATATGAACATGTGAAGCAACAATAAAAACCTAGTTTGATTTATGATTAAATAAAGTGATGTGTAGTGTGATATCTTTAGATTGCAGTCATTTTTGTCTATGATTGTAGTTTGATTTTCCATGTTATTATGGTGCTGTTTGTATGGTAGGAGAGCTTGTTGGCAGAACTACAGACCAGCAGAGAAGAGCTTGAACGATTTCGAGAGAGTGTGTCTCTTACCCTCAGCCAGCTCAAGACTGAAAAGGTTTCATGTTTTATTCTGTTCTTATTATTTTATTTTTATTATTTGTTTATTCAAACATTTTTCTATTAGAGTTTTTCATAAGATCATTATCTTTCTAGAGATAATGTGGAATCCGTACACTGTTACCAAACTTTAAAAGCAAAGTGTGTAATTTCTGTGCTGTAGAATTGCTAAAATAGTGGCTCTTTTTCATAAATACTATCTCCTGTCTGGCATTGGCTAGACAAACAGATAGTCCCGCCCCCAAACTCACACCATTGGTTGAGCCAGTGTTGTTATATTGTGTCACTGGGAGGCTTAAACAAACAACAATCTTTTAAAAAGGTTTTTATACCTTTTTGGGGCAATCAACCTACACATTGCTTGTTTCTAGTTGTCTCTGGATATTAAGGCATAGGATAAAGATAACACTAACAAAATACCACACCTTTATTGGAGAATGAAATTAGATGTGTGTTGCCCTTTATTGGTAGATTGAGTGAACTGCAGTTTAATTTCGTTTTACAGGCTGAACTGATGTCACACTTACAAGACATAAAAAGTTCCTATGAAAAGGTAACCTAAGACATATACTACCAATCAAAAGTTTGGGGTTGGTAAGATATGTTTATGTTTTTGAAAGAAATCTCTCATCAAGCATTTATGTGATGAATAATACATAAAAAAAATAATATTGTGAAATATTATTACAATGTATTTTAAAGTGTAATTTATTCCTGTGATGGCAAATCTGAATTTTCAGCAGCCATTACTCCAGTCTTCAGTGTCACGTGATCCTTCAGGAATCATTCACAGGAATCATAAACAAAGGACGAGTGTTTGGCATGTGTAACTGTTTCTACAGGTGTGCTTGGAAAATGCTGGTTTGAGACAGAAACTCAAGTCATTTTTGAGGGAGATCAACTCGGCACCCTTTACAGAATGCAGCAGTCCAGACACAAACACTTCACACACACATGCAGTCACAACGAATACTGAGATGATTGTTGTTTCACACCATGCGTCTCAGCAGCGTCCTGCAGGTGTCACACAAGGCAAGAGATCCATATATTCTCTTTTTCATCATTTGAAAAAACACCTACAGCATCTACATCAGCCTTATTCATTATTCAGTGTTTAGGCTGTAGATAACCTTTTAATGTTAATGACGTTGTTTTTGGCATGTCAGCAGAAAGTGAATGCTGCTTTAGTCAGTGTGAAGGGTTTCAGCATCCTGAAACCAATCTAAAACCACAAACAAGAGCAACTTTGAACAGCCTCTGTACAAACCTCAAAACCTCTATAAGCAGTTGTGAGCATCTGTTGATCAAACAAACATATGCGCATGTGTCACGAATCCTGTCCATGGACTTCCATTCAATCACCACCAGAGGTCATGTATCTTATGAATATGAGTTTATAGGAGTTATATTTGACTGTCAGAGCTTATGTAGTGGGTTCTGTGTTGTTTCTGCAGGAGGAGGGAGCACAGTCTGTTACTGGATGTGATGCTGGTTCTGTACAGCAGAGAGTGGTTTCTGCAGGATGCCATACCATACGTCAGACGTACACTCAGGAAGTGTGGACTGAGGCCTGAGGATATAGACTAAAGACCGTACTTGTGTGTGAATGAGGGAGGTGGAGAGTAAAAGTTATTCTGTATGAATCATAGTTAAAGGCATAGATCACCTAAGAGTGAACAATGCTGTCACTGGGGCCACATCCTAAGGTACAAAAGCTAAAAGGTAGATCTTTGTACCTTATTTACCCATAAATTAATTCCTTAAAGGTACATATCAGTACTTTTAAGTACATGTTAGCTCCTAAAGTGTACATACTAGAAAGTTTTGAAAGGGTACAACCCCAATTATCTTTTTTTTCTGAGAGTGTACAATGTATGGATAAAGAAGCATTCAAGATTAGAAAGAACTGTAAAATTATCATAAAAGTTGCACATAGAACCTTTGAAGTCATACAATAGCTTTATGTGAGTAAAAGACCAACATTTAAGTTGTTACTCACTGAAAATATTGGAATCATCTGCCCATGGGAGAAGATGAGAGTTCATGAGGCAAAGTGTTATGAATGAATTGTTCTTATGATTCAATTATCACACTGCAGTTAACATAAAATATTGAAAGATTATCAATAAATTACTTAAATCTTAGTTTGTTTCTCACACTAAGCTATCGTATGACTTCAGAAGAGTTTGAATATAGTGCATGAGTCATATGGACTAGTTTTTATGATACTTTAATGATGCTTTTCCATCTTTTTTTGAAGATTAAAGGCTTCATTCCCTATTGCAACTGCTTGCAAAAGAAACACCAGCACATGTTCATGTTCTATAGAGGAAACAAAGTCATCACAGGTTCGAAAAACATGACAGTGAGGAAATGATGACTGAAATGTGCTTTTGGGTGAACTATTTCTTTAAGTGTTCTCATTTTAAAACTGACATGATAATATATTTAACTTAACTAGGGGAACAGTAAAGAAAAAGCAAGTGCTGCTAACAAAAGTAATGAACTTGACACCCAGAGTCATCATGTTCGTATCATATCATTTCAGTTATTTAATGCAAGAATTAAATTTGGAATACATTTAAAATCCAGCTGAAAATGCGTTCAACCAAAAGACATGTAGACTATTAAATGAACGTTTTATGAGTTTATTTATTGTTTTTGTTTTGATATTTTTTCTCCACAGTAACACAATGAAAAACCAAAACCTATATCTGTTTCTATCACACCGTGTAGTTATAGAGTTATAGTACTGATGATGAATTTTGAATTGTAGGCTGTGGTTTACTGTATCTGTGTCAGTATTTAAACACTGATGTAGTCACTCTTGCAGGTATTCAGGGGTTCTTGGCTGTGGCAGAGGCTGGTCCTGCGTAGGGGATGAATGTAGGACCAGTCTCTGTCTCTTTCTCTGTTCCTCTTTCTCTCCATCTCTTCCTCCACCTGCAGTGCACCCTTGTTCTTCCATTTCCTGAGCTTGCTGCTGCAGCGTGATATATCTGTGCTCTGTGGCCTTGAAAATTCATCATCATACTCATTCTCGGCCTCCTCTCCCTCCTGCAGTGTGTCCTCCAGAATGCTAGGAGGCAGTGCTGAGCCTCTGTGATTCAGATTAACTGCCTCGTATATCTGGCAAGTTGGTGAGCTGGGCCTATATAGAGACCTCGGCACAGGTCTGGCTTTAAACACCCTTCGTTCTGCTTTGGGAGTTAGGTTGTTTAGCTCATCCACTAGTTTCTTCTCTCTTTTCTTTCGCTCTCTTTCAATGAAGCTAAATGGCTGTTGTGGAAGAGAAGGAGTTTGGTGTTGGGAGCCTTGTTTGTGGTGGTTTCCATGGTGACCGTGATCCATTTGGTTGATTTGAATTTTTTGTAGCTGGAGCTTTTTTGGGTGCTTATTGATTATGTCATAGAAAAACAAATGCGTGGAGGCGGGGGCCGGCTTCTTGCTACATTCTTTCAGCTCGTCCAGTTCATTCTCCAGTCTCTCGTTTTCTAGTTCCATCTCAGAGCAGGTTTTCAAATTGCGTCGTTTGCGATCCTCTTCACGAAGCATCATGTGAAACGGTTTGGGAACGGTTACTTTGGAATTCTGTCTCAGGCTGTCCATCCCCTGATTGGCTGCACTGTGAGATGAGTTCTGCTGAGAGTGCGACAACTTCCTTTGGTCCTCTAAAAAATTCTGGCGAGCCTGCTTTAAAAAATAATTAATTAATTCAATTTTTGTACTACTGTTCTCTCCAACTCTTTGTACCAGTTGTGATTCAAAATTAAATGCAGTTTTGCTTTTTAAATCAGAACAACAAAAAGATTTACCATTCCCCTTAATATTCTAAATAATATGTGATGTGATATTGATTTCAGTAATGTGCAATACATACATACATATCTGGAAAAAAAAAATGGTTTAGGGTTTCATGACCCTTTAAGAATTATAATTTAGAGCAGTTCTCAACTAGGAGGCCTCAGTGAACTTCCAGGGCCCAAATAAATCTTACAATTATTAAAATGTATTTATGTTTATAAATTTAAATTTTTAAAATAAACATGTACAATATTAAATTGACATATTTTAGATTTTATTGATTTCCATTACAACAGAAATACATGTTAGCTTGGACAGAGACTTTGAATATTGTTTTGTGACAAAGTTGGACCTTTACAGTGGGGTCTTTTTTCCCCTCAGTTTTATTATATTCAGTGTTTGTTTTTGTTTTTTTACAAATTACATTATCAGCATAACATTTTGAATGACAAAAATTTTTCTGAAGTATTAACAGCAATTTCAGAATGTCAGTATTTGGTTTGTCCCCCTTTTGCTTTAATAACAGCAATACTTGAGCTGCATGACCTCCGCAAGTTTGTATAACACCTGACCTGATGATCATATTATTCAGCATGATTTGAGGATGATCCAAAGAGCATCTTGTGCTTCAGTGGAAGCAAGATCATCTGATCGTCCGTATAAAAGAGGTTCACATGAAGTTACAAATTTGCTTATTTGATTAGTGACCTTTACACTCAAGAACTGTTTGAATCTCTCAGCTCCTCCTGCATAACCACAAAGCATCTGAAAGTAACCATGTGCTGACTCATAATGGTATTTTCAGTGGAAACTGTCTCCGTTCTTCATATAAGTTACTATTAAAGGCCACTGAATGTTGCTGAATAAATTTAGACTGGTGACTAATTTGAAGGTTTTTGTAATGCACATATTTATAATGTATCCAAATGTCCATATCTGTGCACCATAACAACCTTCAGTACACAAAGTACTTTTAATGACAAAATGCTTTTCAGGCTCTTAAAAACAGCTTGTTCAGAATGATGTGCACTTTATACACAACTATAGTTATGTCTGTTTTCTGAGAGTGTTAAAAAACAACTCCTTGAGGACATTCATCTCAGGTCTCATCTTCAGACTCATTCATTCACTGACCTTTAATTTCAGATGAGAAACTCCATTCTTCAGATGGCCCACTGATGCCTTGCTCCCAACCTGGATGAGCTCCACCGGTTCACTAACGAAAGAGGTCAAAGGTCAGGGATCAAACGCCATGTGTTTAATGAGGTTTTATAGGAACAATTTAATGAAGAAAGGAATCAATTTTCTAGTTTTAAGTAGTTGAATGTTTGAAAATATAATTTTTCATTGTAATTTATTTCATTTTTAGCCACGATCGCAGACCTCTCTGTATCTTCTCCATTTTGTCTTCAGCAAGTAATGAGCTGTCTTTCTCTCTGACCAGGTTTGATCTGGCTCAGGTAGAGTTTTTCCAGCTCAGCTATGTTTCTCAGGTGTTCTCTCTTCAGCTCCTCTAGTTTGGTGTAGTATTCTTGTTTGGAGAATGTGGGTCCCTGCAGATGAGGGGCTGCACAAGGCTTCCCATAGTCAACATCAGAAAGAGAACTCAAATCAGACTGCAGCTCACACACCTGAGAAACCGAAAACAAGCAAACCGTAAGCAAACTACTGTTCAAATGGTAAATTTGAACTAAAATGACCTCAAATGTTACAGTACAGTATAAAAAAGAATATCAAGTGGTTCTTCCATTACTGAGTATCTGTATCAATTCATCTGGAAATGCTTAATGACGAGGTGAATTAGTCTTTTACATTGTACAAGTCAGATGTCTACCTCTGTGTGATGAACAATATCATTCAGGGAGCATGAATAATCCTTCTCCTCTCCAAACAGAGCCTGAAGTTCACTCGGCTGCAGCCTCTCTGTGCGCAGTATCGGAGTCATGGTCCAGGTACTTTATTCTTCAGTACAGCAAAGCTCGTGAATTTGCTTTCATATAGCTCCAGATAAGTATTTCTCTGCTTCCTTTCGCCTCTTGATTTCATTAGCTCCTCTCATAGGTGTGGACTGTCACACTACAGTAGGTTAGGATTTCTCACCACCCACATACACACTCAGATGTGCCACAGTTTATCCCTGTAGATAAGCCCCACAGGGTCACCGTTTAGAGGTCCATGCCTGTTCTCCATATGTCCCATATATTCTTTAAACCCTGATTTACACCTTCAAATGTGATTTAAAGTGAACTGTCCCATTCCAAACCTCAAATCAGATTTAGAGATTAACAACAACGTCAATTACACTGTTGGCAACCCTTGCGAGACAAATAAGCAACCACAGCTTCAAAAATAAGCCCAAAACAAGCCCAATATTAATTGATTATTTATTATCATCAATATTATTTATTATCAACAAATGAGCCTGCAACCTATTAAACTGACACCACTCTTTTATTTGAAAAGCAAAAACAGAATTTATTTTACAAAAATTAGCAAACTGCAACAAAGCGGGAGCACAGACTATCCACTCATCTCCAATCAACTTTGAGCAGAATAAGATTGAAGAGATGGAAAAGAAGAAAAAGGCAAGAGCTTTAAGAGGGAGCTGTAACATAGCCACATATTTAAAGCCTAAAAAAATATATTCAAACTGTTTTTATTAGCCTGTGATAATTAATTACAAAAACATTGTAAAAATGTACCTTATAAAAGAAAGTCATCTCATTCCTCTATTATAAGTCTACTATCAGATTTTCCAAACAAGCGATCATATTTTTTTTAAATAAGCCCAAAAGACCTCAACCCACGACCCAGGATTTTTTTCACGCAATTTAACAAAAAAAGAAGCCCAGAGTCGTGTATTATAAGCAGACTTGGCAACTCTGGTCAACAACAGCATGAGTCCAGGAATGTGAAAAGGTTCCGCTAAAGGTGTTTGGAGAATTTCTTTTGTTTTGTTGCAACTATCACAGTAACAGACATTAAACATGATAGCACTATTGAAAACTCTACAGAAGCCCATTTCCACCTCAGCATAAAATAAATAGAAAATAAGTAATATATAGAATATCATTTCTCATAATTGCAATTTGATAACACAATTCAAAATGATCTCTTATGATATCATTTCTTGCAGTTAAGTCTGAAGTCTTGCCGTTTATTTCTCCCAATTGCAACTTCATTTCTCATGTTTGCAGCTTTTTATCTCACAAGTGGAACATTATTTCTCACAATTGACTTTCTTGCAGTTAATATTTTGCAATTCTAAGTATATTTATTGTAATTAAGACTTAATTTCTCGCGGTTGCGACCTAATTTATCATAATTGCGATTTCATATCTTACAATTGCATCTTTATTTCTCATAATTGCAGATTTGTATCTCACAGTAAAAAAAAATTCACAATTGTGACTGTCTTAAAATGTGACTTCACATCTCGCAATTGCAAGTTTATTTCTCATGATTGAGACGTTCTTTCTAACAAATGCAACTTTATTTCTCATAATTGCCATTTCATATCTCATAATTGCACCTTTTTTCATAATTGAGGCTTTGCATCTTAATATTGTGACTTTATGCATCATAATTGTGGCTTGATATCTCACAATGTGACTATTTGTTTTTTTAAACCTTAACGCACAATTGCTAGTTTTACTCTGTGGCTTCATATAAAACTGTCTACCTAGTGAATGCATGTGTTTGTTTGTGCTGTTAAAATCTGTGTGTATGTGTTCAGGGTTAATCAGTTTATTGCAGAAACCTGTGTTCACGCTTTTACAGCTAACATACAGCTGACACTTCAATCTGCCAACCCATCTGCTACCACAAATAATAACAAACACATGCACACAACAACCTAATTCCTACATTTTAACTTTCTTCAATCTTTGTAAAAAAAAAAAAAGGATTCATATGTCATAACATTATCCCATGCAACTCATTCTGTATTCCAAGTGTTCTGAATGCATATGGTAGGGTTTGCCAAGAAACAAATCGAAAATGTTATATACTGTATTAATTGAAAATCTCCAGTCATCGCATTCGTGCATTTGTATGAGAGCACACAAGCAAGTCATTCTGAAACATCAAGACAAATAAAATCATGACACGAAACACGATACTTTCTTCTCTGAGGTTAATATATCCGTTCTGAGACAATCGGACAGGATTATACAGCCTAGAAAGTGCGCAAAGAGTGCTCCCTCTATAATCACTAAAAGCTGTTATTCACTTCAGTTCATCGGGAATGAAGCTGTCTGCACTGCACAATGAATCTCTTCTTAACATCTTTTTTGCACGTTTTTATAATAAGAGGATTCGCGAGCTTGCAGAACTCAGCACTTGACAAAAACTCTGCATTTTGAGCAGTGAGTGAACATTTGATGCTCTCCAGAACACAAATACACACTGGAGCGTTTGCCAAATTTGTTTCGCCAATATCAGTTGGGGCCCCCTGATTCCCTGGGGCCCTAAGCGGCTGCTTACCTTGCTTATTGGTTAATTGGCGATTGCTAATTCTGACACCCTGCGATTTACTGGATAGACTTTTACTACAAGGATTTCTAAGTCAGGTGTCTTTTCTCTGTAACTCCCTCTAAACTAGATTGCCAGGTTGTGTGCATTAAATGCAGAAAAATACTAAATTTATTTTATGCAGCTGAACACATATTTCATATTGTCCACAAGGGGGCTATGTTGTTCTTAAGTAGTCACACTGATGTTGTGATTTGCTATGTGGAAGTGAGACAGAACACTGAACCAAAGGAAGATTTTAATTGCTGTTAGGTTTAGAGTTGAAATGCACCTTGTGAAAATACTTCTTTATCTGTCAGTTATTACATTAGACATAAGCAGAAGTTTGCCTCACTTCTCATTAGATTAGATTAGATTCATTTGGTCATTGCTGATGGTTGATCAGTCTATTTGTTGCAGCATTACTCTTAAATACATGTGCACTTTTCACAAAGTAAACCATGTGATTATGAGCATTGTATGGCTTCAGTTTCAGTTGTTTCATTCACCTTCCTTCCTCTTTCTGCACTTCCCCACATGTGTCAAATCACACTTGCGTCAGTGTGACTTATAATCACAAGTTCCTCACACCAGTGCTCTCATACAAATGTGTGAGAGTTTTCCTCTGAAGGTCATGCAATCCAGAGTACATTAGTCAATGATTTGCTAGATGCCTTACTCAAGGTCAGCTATGAATAACGGAAAGTTACGGAATGTGTTGATAGGCTTGTGTAGACCCAGAAGAGCACTTCACAAACACACAGTCATCTGTACCATAATAGTCCGGTACCATAATGAGGTGACTGACTGCTTCTCCTCCTTCAACATCATCTGGGTGGAACGTCACTGTTACGTCACGTGTGCCCCTGGACAAGACTGTGTGATTTTCTTGTTCTGATCTTGATATGAAAGAGCCCTGTGTTCTGTAAAAGGACAGTTTGTGTAAACAAGTCTTGCTCCCACTGCAGCCAAACATGTATGAATGCATATGTTTAACTTGGAAGTGTGAGCGTCAGTGGAGAGTCAAGATCTTGCTCTGCTATAAATCTTTGGGGTCAGAAAGCACTGAAAAAAACACTTTCTTAATCAGTATTTGTGTCTTGTATGCCAGTAAAAATATCTAAAAATCCTTAAAACTAGGGGTGCTCCGATTGATCGGCTACCGATCACTATCGGCCGATAATCACGTTGGGATGATTGATCGCGGTCTCTAAAAAGGCCGATCTCAAGCTGATGACTGAGAGGTTTGGCACGACATGCAGCGGCACCGTCTCAGTCTCTGTCCGGCTCGTATGAAATAATTATAATGCTGAAGGTGAGGTACTCACCTTCATATTTCTTCATTAAATAACTTTGAATTACTAAAAGTAATTTGAAAACCTTGTGTGAGATCAAACAGCGTGAGTCAATCACCGCGTGCGCTTTCTCTCTCAAAATACGCAAATGGCTTCAAATCACACATTGCATCTATCTATAAGCGAGCTGCACGCTGCACAGTTAAAGTATTAAAGTAATTAAAGTAACAGCGCATTGTTTGCAGTAAATATGAACATGGATTGACACAAAAATGTAGTAATTACACCATAAATACATATTATTAAAGTCTACTGTGTTTCACAGTCAACAAATATGGCTTTTTGGCTAGGTTTAAAGGGAAAGAGCACTTTTAGATAAAGAAGACAAAGATGGCCCTCGTGCAGGTAAAACAAAGTTCTTTATGAAACGCAGGTTGCTTGTAATAAAGATTTCAATGCAAAAGAAAAGGCAGTAGAGCTGACTATTTCTGTCAATGGTAAGTTTGTGATAACGTAAGAAAAGTAGTTTAAATGTTTTGCCACTTGCTTGAGCAACTTAATATATAAAGTAAATGCAAAAGTAAAAAGCATTGCATAATGTGTTGCTTATATTTATTGTGTTTAAACATGTCTGTGAAAGATTCTATTACTGTACTGTGTAAAAAAAAAAAGAATTGCAATGCTGAAAAAGCACTTTCAGTGACAATGTTTGGATTTGAAATCAAAATAATGGATAAATGTGTTTGTGGTAAACAGCCACGGATCAGTAGCGGACTCCTGTGTGAAAGCTGCTTCCCCTCACAAGAGTCAACTAAGAGGGGAATTCACCCCATTTTCAAAAATGAAATTCAGGCCCTGAATAAATGTCTAAAAATCCTGATTGGAGTATCACTATAAATAGTTATAAATGATAAAAAGAAGGCTTTAAAAAGATCGTTATATCGGTATCTGCAGATACTGCTTTCTGTGATCGGCCTCAAAAATCCTGATCGGAACACCCCTACTTAAAACATGTACTTGATATATAAAAAAGTACCATAATATAACATGTTTTCAGGATTATTTTAATTGTTATTTCTATAAGCTTATTTAGTTATAATTTAGATAACTAGATTTACTTAATTTTATTTTCATTTTTTTCATACGATTATCATAAACAATTCTGCACAATATCTAATTTAGAGGATTTAATATTTGTACTGGAAAACAGGACTAAAATGTCTGCGATTTTTCTTTTAAATTTATTGTTATTTATTGTTTTGCAGTGAGAGTACTTTTATTTTCCCCTGCAGCCGCAGAAGTGCACACACTGCTCATGCTGCACACTTGAACTTCAACAGAATTCTCCTTCCTGTTTTGTTCAAAACCACAACAAGGCCAGAAGTACAAGGAATCTGCAAAGAACAGAAACAGAAAGAGGATTTGAGCCCAGGTATATCTCGAATCGTTCTGTCTCACACATTTCTTTGTGTTGTATTTTTATCTTTCTTTTTTCAGTCTTATCTTGTTCCTCTCTCACACACGCAGTCAAGTCTTCCTTCAGATTGCCATCTAAATGTGGTCTGTCGGGCCTCGTTTGCTGCGCAGAAGTGTTCCAGTGTATTATATTTTCATAAAAATCTCTTCTCATGGTTCGACTTGTGCTGTTGGCTATGAAAAACTCACATAATTGTGTAATTGTGTTCTTGGGTAATTTTGTCCGTTTACTCTAAGAACACAGACTTCCTTTATTTTCCGGATTTAATCAGTGCTCTAGATCTCAGAAGGACCTTCTGTTTTCTCCTCTCTCTCTCTCTCTACTTGATCATTTCCACGCTGCTTCATTTTCTGAGGTACATACTGAGAAACGAATACAAACCAAACTTCCATTAAACTTATATTTTTATGTAATTTCCATTCCTCTGTGATTCTACTGAGAGGAGACTCTGAAGTGAGTTTGCACTGTGACCATTAGGTGTGTGTAGTATGCACTGTTGGTTCCATAAATAGTGTCTTGCATTGCTGGGTATCTTGTGTAGCAAGCGTTTGAGAACAAATCCACACACACGCACACAAGTCAAGCCTGGTCAAGAGCCTGTGAAGAGCTTTCAGCTGGCTGAGAGTAAGATCAAGGCCTGAAGACTTTTGCTTTTAATAGCTGGAGAGAGGAGTCTGGACAAAGTAAACATTGAGTAAACTACTTTTCTCCTTCTTCTTCCTCCTCTATGGAACATTTAGAATCTTCCCAGGCTTGTGTTTACATGTCTGCTGGAAGTTGAAAGGGCTTATATTTATGTGCTCGCTCTCGTTTTCCAGTATGGAGATCATGTCACGCAGGAGATGACATGGAAGACAGAAAGCAGAAGGGAGGTGCTGTGTAAAGTTTATTGTTCACCTATAAAACCAGTTTACCTACCAGAAATCCTTTTGTTATCCTATGTTTTTTAGGGAATTTGGTGCAGAAATCCCTGTGTGTATAGTGTAGACTTGGGATGTTAGGATTGTGGGATGTCCTGTTTATTTATAAGACAGTCATCAGATCACTCTCCTTCATGAAACATGACCTGAATCTTGTACTGCTGCTCATTATGAAATATTTGAATAGCCTCATTTTTTTGGATGACCTAATTTCATACCTCATGAGACTTAATGCCATTCTTAGGACTGTTTAATATGTCAACTTGGTCTCAGATGTTTCTACTAAATCCGTGAAATCTAGATAAATTAGACAATTATTGACAAAGAAGGAGTAGCGCTATGATATTAATGTGCATAACGGATCTCAAATAATGTTTTGGAGAAATTCTTTAAGAAATATTCTTAATAATCTATGACGTATGATTGCACAAGTGGGTATTTTGCATTTAAATGCGGAGTTGTATTTGTTTCCGTATGGCAAATATGCATTACACAAAACGAATATTTGATACAGATTGGTACGATACCTAGCTTTTATTGCATTCCTCGCATGTATCTGTCTTTCGTTGTGTACATGCTACAAAGATGAGCTACAATTGCGTCAAGTAGTCAACAGGTCGCAAAAATCGGACTGCTACGATTTCAGTCGGACTAGTTTATATATGAAAATGATTCATTCATTAATTAGTCCAAATGAAAGAGAAACATGTATATAAATGCACTTTAATGTTGAGATATTTGATGTAATGCTAGAGAAAACACATGTGAGCTTAATCTGAAAAGCAAGAAGTCTTGTCTGCTGTAGCTTTAAGATTTGGCTTCACTAGGAATGAAGGGCCAAACCAGACCTAGTCATTTCTCTTGGTCCATGTAATAATGAACAGAAATAAAGGTAAGTTAAAATGGTTGGGAGATACCATATGATATAAAGATGCAATTCCAGATATAAATGTGTACCCAACATGAAGATAAAATTCTGATGTTTTAGGTTGGTTTTGCGAAGGCATATCCTTTAGGTACAGGTGACCATTCCCCTTCAGGACAGCTGGTCCTCTGTGTCAGAGAGAACTGAGAACACCCACTTGAATTCAATGACTGGGCTGAAAGACAAGCTCTTTTTTTACTCTATAGTCAACAGTATAGAGATCCGGCAGATCTGGTGGTTTGATGTTACAAAAGACAATGAGGTACTGATCATTAGTCAGAGTGAGGTCATATCCTAAATTAACAATAAAGAATTGAAAAAGAGGAAAGAACGGCATAGATTCTGTTGGTAGCCAGTTCAGTTACAAGTCAGGGTGACCTTTAGATCACTTCAGACTTCACCATTGTGCTTTTCAGCAATGTCAGGTGGTTCTACAGATAGTGAATTGTAACTGGCTTTGCATAAGAGGCATCTGCTTCATGGCAAGATGCTCAAACTGAATTACAGAGATGGGAGATATTTCACCTCTATATGATGATGTCTTGATGCCAAATTAGAATATAATTGGCTCTTTGATTCAGTAGTTCCCATCTCTTAATCTGATTTTTTTTCCTGATCTCTTCTTCTAACTGATCTTTTCATCTCCCCCTTTGGTGCCACAGTGCTGAGGTTGCTATGTTGCCATGGCAACTGTGAGATAAATGCACTTGGAGCACTGCATTATTGATCAGTGCTAATGAGTTAAAGGTGTGGCAGAGTGTGTAGAAGGATTCTGTTGTCAAAGTGTCTGTAATCTGACTTACTGTATACCCTGCTCTGTTTAAAAAAAGTTACATTTTTAAAAAAGCAATTAATACTTTTATTGTATTGCTGAAATTAATTAAACAGTAGAGACATTCATAATGTTTGAAAAGATTTCTATTTCAAATAAATGTTGTTCTTATTTAAAATGAACATAATGAAATGAACAGCCCACAACATAAACAACCTTTGCCACCTAAAGCGGTACCACATTCCTCATTTTGCACGCATGTGGCATGCTGTATGACTACAGACAGCCTAGATGATGACTTTTATGTTTCATGAAGACTCTGCAGGAAATTAAGCCTAATATTCTGCTTAATGTCTATTAAAAAGACAACCCTCAGGGGGACGCAGACCTAATGGTCTCAAATGGAAAACAGTAGTCTCTCTTTTGCTCCATGGATCTGCGTGTTTAAAGGCTTGGTTTTGTATGCATGGGTAGATTTACATGCTTCAAGCACTCAACAACATGTGACAAGAACAACAACAACAAACCCTTTCACACTTCTGAGATGACAGAAGGTCTTGGAGCAATGCTCCATCATTTCAAAGCAGTAATGAGAAGGAGACAACAAGGTTTTCTTTGAAAATACTAAAGGAGGGGCCTTGTGTACAGAACATACACTCAGTGTCCCTTGTTCTGTTTCCGTGGTTCTCTCTCCCCTGGTGATGATAATGCTCTCTTCCTTACCATCTCTATGGTTATGGAGTACCAAAAACATTTCGTACTGAGAGCATGGAAGCAAGCAAAATAAACAGCACTGAGCTGCTCAGTACTTAATAGCCTTTGAGCAGAGCTGGCCTCAAGACCACAGAACAAATCACATTTTGTTCTTCTCAGACTTCAGTCTTGATGGATTAACATCTTAATGTCAGTCATCTTAACCTTGCACACTGCACATAATAATGCACAAGTGGATCATAAAGCAAAATACAGAATAAGTACCAAAATAACATTTCGACACGTCAAGCATTGTCTTTTTTGTGTTGACTTTGAAATTCAAACATGCACGCAAGCTGTGAAGACACATCAGGGGTATTTCCTTCAAACTACCCCTGAGTTTCACAGAAATCAGACAAAACCCCACAGCTGAGCAGTCGGTTTTGACTTCCTATGGTATTGAGGCGTATGATGGACTGTTCAGGAATTATTTAAATATACAAAAAAAATTTCAGAATTATAGCTATTAATTGTCATTTATTCTTTGTCCCACGGGAGCTCCTTTTAGATATAATGTCAAACTTTACTAGACACTCTCGACCGAAATCAATGGATAATGTTTACTGTTCATGCTTTTAAGGAAAGGTTAAGAGATTTTTGTTATCTGTACATTTTGTATTTGGTGATAATAGCTTATTCTGGAGTGTTTTTTTTGTGTTGTTTTACTTTTATTTTTCAATTGGAAAGTGTCACTGTCAATCAAGCTGTGTTTTGATGACTCCATTAGTTTAGAAACCTCTATTTTTATTGTATATTTCTCTAAAACCAACAGCTTCTCTCCTCCTGTTTCTCACCATCATGCACCTAGACACATTAAAAAGAGCATTTTACAGAAATACATTAGTATTATTTATATTGTTAATACATTATGATTTAATATAATTTCCTATCATTTGTAAATCTGATCAACTTATTTTTTAAGGGGAAAGGTGCTTTTAATTTTCCTATCAGTTGGCTTTTTTTTCTTCTTTTTTTCTTTTTACTTGAATTTTGTTGAGGGTCCTTAATCTCAGAGTGCGTGGATGAAGATAACTTTTCATATGAAAATTTACAAAGCATAGTCTGTTTATTAATCACACTATCATGTTGTTTGAGATTCCAGCCTTACTGTAAAGGAAGTCGTCTGCTAACTCACAGACTGCATAGACATGATGTAGAAACTGTAGGATACTGTGATAAATTTTTGCATACATTGCTTCAGGAAACCATTTTCTATATATATATATTTGATATTCAGAAGGTCTAATGTCAAGTTCAGTGGCATGACTAAGAGAGCAGTAGAGGCTTGACATTTTCCTTATTTGACCTACACTGCATTAACACTTTATTTAATCTATAAAGTTGCCACAACATTTTAGTTTCCAAACAACAGGATGTTTCAACACACACACACACACACACACACACACACACTAAATATTTGAGCATATCCTTTCACATGACCTTACATACTTGAATATCTGCCTCATATTCCCAAACTGACTATAAAAGATAATAATTTGAGAGGCTGAACTATAATTTAAGAATCCAGACTTTCCGACTTTGTTTCTTCAGTGAAACACAAAATAAGTTATTTTGAAGAATGTTTCAACTGTTTCTGTCCTTACAAACAACACACTGGATCCCACAGACTTATATTATATTATAGGTATTTATGATGTATTATCCATAAGACAAACATGTCTTATCCCAAGACATTTTTCAAAATATCTTCTCTTATGCTCCACTGAGGAAAGTAAATGATGGAAGAATTTTTATCTTTGAGTGAACTATCCCTTCAATTGCCCTCTACATGATACATCTTCAATGAAAAACAAAAACTTGTTTAGTCCAGAAACAGCCTTAATTTGTGTATCAGGAAACAGGCTCTGAGAATAGACTCAATGAGATTAGAGCTGTGGGCATTTTGAGGGTCTGTTACAAATTGCAAGGTTTGAAAATCCTCTCTAACCTTCTCGAAATAACCACACTAACAGAGGGTTCTTGATATCAATCTTTTATCACCTGTTACCATCTGCCTTTTTAACTATTTATCTGCAAAGCAGTGCAGTATTATCTGTGTTTTTAATAACCATTTTCTCACATAGCAATGGGTGATCTGTGTGTGAGTGATTTGAGCAAAATGTAAACTAGGTCTTTTTTCTAGATCACTGGTGTGGATGTTTCATGTTTCTGAGTCTGTGATCCCTGTCCGACCCATGCGGATACCAAATGCTATAATTTGTTCAGTCTTTGCATAACTATGGATCTAGAGTTGCTGCTACCATGGCTGGTATGCAAACCAGCCTGAAATGATGCAGCAGACAGGATTGCTTTCCTAGAGTACATATGTAAGGGGTAAAAGAGAGGTTGGTCTTCAGTCTTCATTTCACATGTTCGTATAGAGCAGCATCCAAAAATCTGAGACCCCACTGAAAATCTGAGATTTAAAATCTGCTTTAAAGCTAAAAGTTTTAGAATTTAGAATGAGAGATATTTTAGATTCTGCACTATTTCTGGGTCTCTAATCAACATCTGTGACATTGATCATGTGACTCTTATTGTACAGATGGTCAGATGTTCTTGCTCTCATCTCAAATCAAACTTGAGAACATGATGATTGTTTTATGTTTAAGTATTTTTTGATGTTTTTGATTTAAAATACAGTAAATACAGTAATATTGTGAAGTATTATTATAATTTAAAACAACTGTTTTCTAATTTAATATACTTTGAAATGTAAATTATTCCTGAGATGGTAAAGCTGAATTTTCAGAAGCCATTACTCCAGTATTCTAATGCTGATTTGGTGCCCAAGAAACATTTCTTATTATTATCAGTGTTAAAGCAGTTTCGCTACTTAATATTTTTGTGGATCTTTGATGAATAGAAAGTTTACAAGAAAAGCATTTATTTGAAATATAAATATTTTGTAGCATTATACATGTCTTTACTGACACTTTTTATCCATACATCATTACTGAATAAAAGTATTAAAAAAACATATAGTTGTATAAAGGCATTTTCAGTGTGGTATCAGATGGTATTTACTAGAAAAATAAATGTGAAAGAATGTAGGTCTTGTTTGCTGTCCATACAGGATGGTATTGAATTCAAAACTCAGCGTGCTGAAAGAAAAGTTAGGGTGGAGCAGGAATGCCACAAGAATTATCGGAAGAAATTATGTAAGAGCTGGTTATACTTCCTCAGAGTTGTGATTGGTGGATTTATATGAACACGCTTCTCCTGAAACCTCTGTAAGGAGGGTTACATCCACAGTTCTGTGTGAAGTCACAGACAAAGCCTCACCTGTTCATTCAGAAAAAAAACGAAATAGAACATAATCAATAAGGACATATGACCTCGCAAAGCTCACACCTTTCAAATACACCTGTTGTTCCTGATGAATTGACTGACAGGACAGACTTACTTGATAATGTTAATATGAACCAATAGTCAAATAAAAATAAATATGGACAGAGACTTTTTGTGTGAAGACAGCGAGATGCAGTAGGAAGAGCTTTGTCTGTGCTGAGCAAACAATGGAAACTGAGATTCATTAAAAAAGCATGACTTATTTCCCCCTGTGATGGACCACACAAAGTCATGCATTACATCTGACCACACTTCAGTCATGTTGGCAAAGGGAATCCAGCACAAACATGTGAATTTCAACACTTCCCTGGTGAAAAACTAGTTCTTCAGTACCAGTACTAGTAGGGGAGAGTGAGGTAAGATGAGCCAATTTTTACGTATGTGGTCCTCAAGATAAGGGAAAATGAGGCAGAAGTACAATTAAAGTATAAAGTAATTTCAGTATGTTTTCTATCATTTTAAATGATCAGAATGTATCGATGACAAAGGGTTCTAAAAATATGGCTTCTTATTAAAAAAAGTGTTCCCGTGGCTCAATTTGCCCCAGGTCAGGGGTAAGTTGATCTGAGTCAGTGGGTAAGATGCACCGTCTGGGTTTAAACTGACCATCTAACTGAATCTGATTCAAACCCATGTAATTTACCTCTTTTAAAAACAAATGGAATAATCAAATTCCCTTTTACAAACAGCCACATTTCTTGTCTTAAAGCTAACTTCAACAACAACAACAAAAAACAACCAAATTAAGTTTAAATTTCAATCTTTAATTGTTTGAATTTCTGAAACAATGCATGTTGAACACCAAAGTTGTAACCTTCCCAAACACAGACTAAACAGAGAGTTTGTTGAGTAAAATTAAATAAAAACCGGATTAGAATGAAGGAATAAATGTCACTGAAGGTAATAAACATTTTAGTCAAAAGATTCTTGGCATGTTAGCTTTTCTGCAATGTCGAACAGGCCATTAGAGACAGATGGAAATATATATATGATTATAATGTGATGAAAAACATCTGGTTCTTATCAGAGAAGGATTTGGTGCACTTGCACACTGTCCCTATCAAATAAACTACAAATAATATGTATGTATGTATGTATGTATATATACACACACACATACATATATATATATATATGATAAACTAAACCAGTTGCGTAATATCACAAAGTACTAGTTTATATTTCAGAGTTTACCTTAACTGTCCCTTATGGTGGGGTAAGTTAAAATGTTGGCTCAATTTACCCCACAGCATTTGACTCACTCTCCCCCATAGCTGCCATTTTGGGAAAAAAAATTAGCTAGCTCACCAATTCAGGCTAATATTTAGCTAAATGATTTGCATGGTTTTATATGCTGCTAAATCACCTATATGCATCATAAATATTTTTAGACCTGGATAAATTTGCTTTGATGTAACAGCTATTACATCTGTTATGCTAAAAACAGTTACTTTGACAAGCCAAAAACAGTTTTTAAAGTAAACGGGTTCCTTCCACTCCTCCCATGTGTTTCTCCTTTTCACAAACTGGAAGAAATGATGGGTGGTTTCAAAATACAAGGTCACAGTAAAAGTGTACAGTTGCCAGGATACAGGGGGTGGAGCAACTAACCCACTGGCTCAACTTACCCCACTCCCCCCTACTGGTATTTTCTGGTCAGGCTGGTTTTAGGTGGAGTTTGAGGTCGGTTCATTGCTTGTTTAACTCCCTGCTGGAAAATCCAGCTTGCTTTGCTGGCCCAAGTCATTTGCTGGTCTTTAAACCACCATATGACCTGCGGGTAAGTGGTTTATTGTTGGTTTGGACTAGCTAGAAACCTGCTAACATGTTCCAAACACAGGTATTATTTTACAGCAGATGCTATTATAGCCTTTCCTCCTCACATGAATGTTTAGAATGAGCTAAAGTAATTTGAAATCTAATTAAATATATAATTTACATTTTATACAGTAGTATTCGCCTGAATTTAACCCTAAAAACCGATGTAAATCCAAAAATCAACCAGTCGAAGTACAAGGAACTTTCAGAAGTATTTCCAGGCAAACACTAGGCAATGCGTTTTCATCCCAGTGACGAATGGAATAGAGCACTGTAAACAAAGTGAATGTATGGTAAATACATAGTAAGGAGGGTTTATACCCCGCCCTGGGTGGAGTGGATCACCATGAGCAGATCTGGAGACAGGCAGGATGTGAACACGCTATCACAGCTGGAGCTGAAAGGTAATAATGACTTTTACAAAGATAAAGGCAGAAGTTTCGCATTAGATCAGTTCGGTTCCAGTCGGTGTTCGCTGAGGTTTGATAGCAAGAAGTCCGAATGTTTAACTTTCATGTTGTACGCGCGGCCAGGAGTGCGACGCGGAGTCGTCGGGTGCGGGTGGGTTTTGACGTTAGCAGGTCCGCTAAAACAGTCCGCAAACACCCCTTTTTATTTGCTTTACAGCTTTGTTTAAATAAAGTTGTAAACGGGTTCTCTTTACAAATACTGTTTTAGCGAAAGTTAATGTGTATATGGGTGACTTTTTGGCATTTTACCGGTCAGACTCAGAAGTAAAGTTTGTTTGTAGCTTGTTCGGCGTCACCTGGGTGAGAGAGCTACAGTCACAGATTGCGTGTCAGAGTTAAAATAGTAAGTCGCTTCGGAAATCCAAGCAAATGGTAAGGTGATTCAGAGAAATAACTAATGTCTAAATTTAGTCGCTGCCAGGGTTCGTGTCATAGGAAGCTGTTTATATTAATGCTTACGTGAGTATCTGTGTTAGATTTTATTAGATAAAATGAGTGTTAGTAGGCTAGTAGATTCAGTAATAGAGGATATCAGCTGCTCCCCCTTTCCAGTTTCACTTTTTGTAATTTAAATGAATCCTCATAAGGTTGGACTCTGCCTGATCATGTCTGTACATGGGATGAATTTACTTTGACAGATGGTATATGGTGTAACTGTCGGTTTAGAACAGCCTATTGGGTTAATGGTATGAACAGGAACATTCTTCTTGCCGTATATAAAATGCATCATTTACTCATAACAATCTCCATAGCTTTTCAATCAAACATTTTGCAGTTTTATGGTGTGTGTGTGCCTTGTTTGCATTTTGACTCCTGCACACAGTCAGGTGGAAAGTGAATCAAAATGTCAGTGAAGTTAAAATGATAGTTTTAGGGAATCGAATGACAGCTTTTCCGTTAAAATACATTAAATGACCTTTAAACTCTTCTAGTTTTATTCTTCCTCTCTATGAATCCAGCCTAAACAAGAATTCATAATGTAACTTAAGGTTCTTCCTCTCAGCTACAGGTTCCTTTCTCCCTAAACTTTATTTGTTGTTACAGTTGTCGGTTAGAAATGACATTAAAGGGATAGTTCACCCAAAAATGAAAATTTGATGTTTATCTGCTTACCCCCAGGGCATCCAAGATGTAGGTGACTTTGTTCAGTAGAACACAAACGAAGATTTTTAACTCAAACCGTTGCAGTCTGTCAGTCATAAAATGGAAGTGAATGGAAATCACGGCTTTGAGAGTCAAAAAAACATACACAAACAAAACCAAATTAAACCCTGCGGCTCGTGACGATACATTGATGTGTGAAGACACGAAACGATCGGTCTGTGCAAGAAACTGAACAGTATTTATGGGTCATTGACGTATAAGGATTTTCGACAGGCCAATTTTAAAATACAAAAAATAATAATATCTATTGTAATTGTTCAAACTTTAAGAATGTTGTGTACACATAAATTCATATTAAAATTTAAAATGAAGTGATTATAGTGTTTTTTCATCTAGATGAATTGGCCGTAGCCTTTAAAAATGTCATGTGGTGCGACCATGATTTATATTAAAATCAAATAATTTCCTTAACATGCTTAACATTTTTTTTTTAAATGTTCTCAGTAATTAAAGGGTTTAGAAACAAAGTATTTGCATTTAATTTGAGTTTTTGTAAATAATGATCTCTTATTTTTGTTCTATAATTTCAGAGTTGCCTTCTTAAATGTAGTTAACAGACTTATTTTTCCTGTAAATTGCATAAAACTGATAAAAATATGTTAAAAATACCATTCACTTAAGCATACTGTAGCAGTGATTCATATTTCAACCATATAAATTATTTTATAAATTATTAAATTATTAATTTAGGGTAATTTCAAAGATGTTTACAAAAAAAAAGTTATGGCCTATTTAAATCAATTTTTAACTGAAAAAATTCTATCGGACAGAAAATTTAGCTGTCACGTCATTGACCCTTATAATTTTTTACCTCTTATACACCGCAGTGTCCAACATCCGGCGCACGACGCGTGTATGTGCTCTGGCATAGTAGACATAGTAGACAAGCCGCAGGGTTTAATTTGGTTTTGTTTGTTGATTCCCATTGACTTCCATTATATGACTGACAGACTGCAATGGTTTGAGTTAAAAATCTTCCACGCGCTCAAACTCATCAAAGCACAAAGCACAAGCAACAACGACTTATCCAAGTGACTGCAGAACGCACGTGAGAGAGAGAGACGAGGCAGCGCAGATCGCGCGTCTCATAAGTGAGTGGGAATTTACCGAACGTGGCACTTGCGGGAGTTAACACTGTATGCAATACCCGCAACCTCACACCAAATTTCAGGCCGTGTAGATATGCAAGCATATATACAAATCATTTAGTAAGCAGAAATCCGAAATTTACCTTAACATATTAAGTTAGAGGAAGACGCGACTGAATTGATGCTTGAAGAATGTACTTCCAGCAGCCATGATAAACAGTTGGCGGTTAAAGTTTTCTATGCACAATTTGATTTGACGAAAGTCACGAGACCTCCTGAAAATCTTCACCCTGGCAGGCGTTTTCAAAAATGTTCGGTTTCAGTAACCTGGTGCTGCGTTTGCGTGTGGACGAACGGCCAAACCGCGTAGAAAAAGCGTTTCAAAAGGCGATTAAATCTGCAATAATGAACGCGATATTGCCTAATTGTCAGTGAACTATGGCTCTGTGTAGTAAATGCCGCTCCATCTGAAAGCAGGTGATGGAGATTTACTACTAATCACGGAACCGGCTTTACTGATGAGATGCGCATGACAATCGCATGCGATTAATTGCACAGCCCTGACTTGCAGGAATGTTTCTTAAGACCTGTTTGATTCCGAATGCCCTTTCTCAGAGAAGGACAAACAAATCCTGGAAAAAAGAAAGTCATCCTTATGGATTAGCATGAGTAACCGAGTACTCTGAAGCAGAGATGGGCACTCGAGTTAGAGAGAGAGAAAGGTTTGAAACATGGCGGAAGCCACCCTTCTAACATTTGGTTATAGTGTGCCAGAATCAGGAACTTCATGAAGATCAGCTAGATGCAGTGAATGTGGAAAAGATACCGGAATGACAGCATCAAAACTTAGAATGCATCACATCTTATAACGCATCCACAAAGGTTAATAACATTAACTCACATATGCTGCAGTGTGTCCTGTTAAAACATGAATGAAAAATCTAGCCTTAAACCAAGCACAACGCTTTATCAGTCTTTTCGTAATATACGCAGATACGGCTTTTCTCTCTCTTAATGTATGAGTGTGTGTGTGTTCAGGTTTGACTAATAATACAAAAACTGACACTTCAAATAAACATTTTGATAATCTCAAAACATTTATTCAGATGCAACACCGAATAAAAGTAATTATGTCTACTTACAATTTAATGTTTTAATTGGTGTGATTAATTATGGAAAAAATAAGGCATATGGGTTTTTGATATAAACTATATATGATATTTCACACGCGCAAGAGTGCTGTTTTTGTCCCCGAATATCTGCTCGATTGCAAATGTGATATTTGTTTTATACAATAGTTCAATAAGGTTAATATTATGTGAAATTTTAAACACAATATTATATTGTTTGTTTTGCTCAATTTTGCTAATGAAAATAGTTCAAACAAAGCCACAGCAGAACTTTTGTGCGTCTCTTAGAAACACAATAGTGTTTCGTTCCTGAATGAATCTGCCTTACGTTTTTCTCGAGTCAATGATTCAGTGAGCAATTCAGATTAATACTATTCATCTATTAATGAATAATAGAATAAAGACAGTCACTTGCTTCGTTTCGGTATTAATCATCCATTTGAAGGAGTCTGTTGAATGAATGATTGAATGACTCACTCAGACTTCCCACTGGAGGTTTTATTTTCATATTTTGAGTGTCAATTCATTTTTTAAAAATCATTTCATATTTAAATATTCATTTTTTTAATATTAATGGCCAGCTATTATCGTTATTTATGCAATGTTGAACCAAAATATTTCTTTCTAAAGCTACTTTTTGTAATGTCTATTCAATGCTTTACTCATCTAACAATGTTTTTAAATTATCTTTTGGGGGTTAATTCTCAGCTAAACTTAATGTGTGATTAGATCTAGAATAAGATTAATTATCAGTGGCTACATCATGGTGTTTCAGATGATTTTGAATATGTATCTAATTAATAATTTTACAAGTATTTCTGTATTTCTGTATTTCTGTATCTTGGATTGACTGAATACAGGAAAGAGGAAGTTGAGCTAGAATCCTAGAAATATCCCTGTACCATATTTTGACTTTAAAATACAACCTTGTAAATAGGATTTAAAGATGAGAATTTATTTGTAACAATTAACTTCATCGCTGGTAACCATTTCAAGTGGTTTTAACTGTGGAGTCAGAACGAGTTTCATTCCTGCCTGGGTTTCACTAGCATGTAGAATGTTAGCATGATTGCAAAGAGATTGCATGCTCTTAGGGAATGTACGGTCTTCAAGTCTGTGCTTGGGCTTAGTACATCCTCATAAGTCTTTTAGGTTGTGGCAGTGCGTTTGGATTGGAAAAATTGAAGTATATTTTCTTGCATCAATGATTTTCTTTGTATACTAAAAAATGTTAGCACTCCAAAACATTTTAGAAGTAATGAAGGACGACATGTTTTCTCTTCTTGTGCTTCTTAAGTCATTGTGCATGATGAGCAGGAGTAGGAAGACCAGGTAGTGCTTAGTGTGCGTCAGTGGGGTTTTTGACTAGCTAGGGTAAATCCCTATACAGTTCTATACAGTTCCATGATGACTCAAGGAATGCCCTTTAATGTAAGCTTGTGCCCCCAAGGTGTTAGTCTCGTTTTACCCGTTTAAACTCAAGCATTTTCAAAGTAACCTGCAGGATGTGTTAAAGGTATAGAGGCTTGTTTTTTGAGCAAAAACCTGCAGACAACAGCAAGCAGGCAGTCAGTTTCTTAAGGGGGGTGGGGGCCTTCCTGGCATGCAGCGGCGTTCCTCGGAAGTGTCCTTTGAGATCCTTTAATGTGACTTTTTCATGTCATTTTGTTTTAGTCACTTGTTCCGTTTAGCCGCCACATGGGAAAAAATTCCACCCAACTCCACTCAGACAATTAGTTTCAGTGATGGCGAATTCATCCACTTCCAGGAAATCTACGTAGTGCCTGAAGAGACTTGAGATATATATACTGTTAAAGGGGAGGTGATAGACTGGTAATGGCCTTGTTTTTGTTTCACGTTGCCAAGTGAAAGATTAGCTTAAATCATTTTTGCCCACATTTCTTCCTTCACAAATAACACTACCATTCAAAAGTTAAAAGCATTAAATTCATCAAAAGTGTCTAAAATGTTCTATTCATCAAAAAACTTTTCACGGTTTCCACAAAAATACTATGTAACACAACTGTTTTCAACATTGAGAGCACCAACTCTGCATATTAGATTGGCTTCTGAAGTATCATGTGACATTGAAGACTGGAGTAGAGGATTCTGAAAATTCAGCTTTGCCTTCACAGGAATAAATTGCATTTAAAAATATATTAAAATAGAGAACAGTTATTTGAAATTGCAAAAATATTTCACAATATTACTGTATTTTTGATCACATAAATGCAGTCATTAGCAACATAATAGTCGTCTTTCAGAAACATAAAAAAAAATCTTACCAACCCCAAACTTTTGAATGGTATTGTCTTGAGACATTGGCACATTCTTTGTGTGTTTAGTAATGCTTAGTTATTTGGACCCGTTTTTTAATGTCATTGTTTTCTGTTGATCTTTTTGAGTCAATGTGTTGGTGATCTTTTGAGGGTGTTTGACCTATACAGAGGTGAGTTTGCGACCTTCTTTTGAGAGATGCTCTCTTAAAAATGATTCAATCCACATGCATGTCTGAGTTTACCATCACTGTGCACCTGAGCCCAGGTAGTTCATCACAGAATGGCCGGCTTGCTTTTTGTTTAACCCCAAACATTATTATTCATATGTGACATTAAAGTCTCACAACAGCAATGGGCTGGAAGTCTCACAGAGATTATTACCAGTGAGTGGGTGAATAGACAGTGCTTTCAATCTCAAATGGAGCTAAATATAGTTTGTTCTCATTCATCCATGCATGCACACACGTTAAATATTGGTTTTGTCTCATGGTTTCTTGCTCGTATGTAATTATTTGTCAACTAGGACAGTGGTTCTCATCTGGTTGGTCACTGGTCTATTCCTTAAGGGTTGTGGGCAGTGCATGATTAGCTGCATTTTGTATTTAGCATAGTTTGGTTGGCAAAATAAATAGACATTTTAGGTTTTAAAAGGGTTGATAAGCACAAAATTTACGGATGTGCATCCAATCAAACTCTGAAATGTTTCTACAAATTCATCTGAAACGTGACAAATCGGTCAGATGCCAACATGGACAGGTTGCGTGACACCCATTCATCCTTTAAAAAGCCATTAACCAAACTATGCAAGGTTAAAGAAAATATGACAGACTACATAGATACGGGTTCTCCTGCATTGAGGGTAAACATGGTTCAAGTAAACCATATTTAACAGGAAACTATTGAAAACTTGAGACATTTACAAAACAAAATTGTTAATTTTCCTGTTCAGCATACGTCATGTTTACAGATTTCCATATTGTTGGACTTATGATTGTAAGGACTTTCTGTTTACTTTTGTGAAGTGTGTATTGGGTCATTAATTGTTGAACCATATATCATAGTAGGGTTATTTTTGCCAGTTAGCTAAGAGTTTTAATGTGTTTTAATGCCAGTTTTTCATAATAAGTGAATTAAATACTTACATTTTGATTTTCTCTTTATATTTAGAACTTGCCAAGGCAAGAAAAATAAGTTTGAGTATATGTAATATGTGAATCGAATTGAACTGAGTTGAAGTTTGGCATCAGTACAGAAATGGCTTCATATCTCGTAAAAATTGAGTAAAGACAGGAAAGCTAATGTAATACGCATAGTTCCATCTCTGAAATTGAGAAAACCTAACCATACATGCACACCTGTAACCGCACGTCAGTTGAATTCTGTATTAATGCAGTAAGTCGTGATGTTGCTTGGCAACTATAGTCAATTCAGCTCTGCTTTGCATTGTGCCAAAAGGCAGAACAACGGATTCTTACTTGTTTTGACTCGTTCTGGACAAGTTCTCAACAACGCTCTTTCATTTCTCATTACATTTACATTCACCTTTTCTCACATGTAAAAAATCTAAATCCGTCCTGCCTGCTGAGAGCTGTGCAAAAATACAAATAAATACTCTATACCAGGGCTCTCCAAACTCGGTCCTGGAGGTCCATTGTCCTGCAGAGTTTAGCTCCAACTTGCCTCAACACACCTGAATCAGCTAATCAAGGTCTTCCTAGGCATACTAGAAACTTCCAGGCAGGTGTGTTTAATTGGAGCTAAACTCTGCTGGACACTGGCCCTCCAGGACCGAGTTTGGAGACCCCTGCTCAATACAGACAAATGTAAATGTATCTACAGCAGCAGCACAAAATATATACCACCCCATGGTGTATAATCCTATTTTTTGGCATTGCCTAGTTGCTATGGTTTCTGCTTTGGATTTTGGGCACGGTTGCTTAAGTTCCTTTCCTAACCAACAAGTTGGTTGGTTTTACAAAACAGGAAAATTCTTTCACAACCATAGATGAGCTGGATTGTAAAAGTGAACAGAGTTAAACCGTTTGTAAAGAGCTAGTGAAAGGATCAGTGTGAGTCTTTATTCTGTTGATGTGAGGTGGAGAGTGTTTCAGGTCATTGTTTACACAGCAAATGTAGTGTTAATTATTAATAAGAGACTTCACCTCCTGGGGACTCTTCAGCTACGTTGTGCACTTACGGTCAGAGAGAATAGGAGCAAATGCACTAAATGTCTGGATTGTAGTTCTTGCACAAGTCATCAGTGCCCTCAAAAGTACTTTATGCCCTGGACATGGCTTTCATTGTTGTGGCGATGCTTTTAACAAAAATGAGTCTTCCATCCATTAAGATCAGTAGGCCTACTTATTGCCCCATTTCAGTAGTAGACGGGTTTGTCGTAGACTCATTATATTCCATGGCAACAGTGTTTGCTTTATCTTCCCACCTCCTCTTCACCCCCTGCTCCCCACGGAAGAATGAGTGAGTGAGATTTCCTTGAAATGTTTAAGTAATGTTTGTTGCTTGTTTGTAGTTTTAGAATTATTTTTTTTCTTTTAGATTTTTTTTTCCAGTAAAATATTCAGATTTTAGGTTAAGTTTATAGCTAAAAATTTGTATGTGTGTGTGTGTGTGTGTGTGTGTGTGTGTGTGTATATATGTATGTATGTATGTGTGTGTGTATATATATGTATGTATATGTGTGTGTGTATTTACTGTATATGTATGTATACACACACAAACACACACACAAATGTTCTTACGACTATATATACGTCATGTTCTTATGGGGAAAAAAAAATCAGGCCTGATATATTAAATGTGTTCTTTTAGTTGTTTCCATTTCAATTTGTCAGTTTCAAACAGTTATTTGCATTGTGGCATTGTGGATATGAAGACATTTGAGTGGAGTCACAGTGGAAGAGGGTGTGAAGGGAAGAGTGTTCTTTGCTAATAATCTCAGAATTTGTTTAGCTTTAGAGCTTGATTTACCTTTGTGAAAAGTACTACATACACCAGATTTTCAGTCACTCAATGATAAGTGATATTTTTCACCTAGTGATTTCAAGCAAGGTCAACAAATAATTGAGCTCAAACCACCTGGACTAATCCTCAAGTGTGAACAGACTGTTTACTTTTGCTGTTTCAGGCACTGATGTTCCCTAAAATCTTCCATGTATCCATTAGTGCAGCAGCAGGAAAATATGTTTGTTTTTCTTTCTCCCCAGATCTGGATTTCCTCTCCACATCATCCCTGTTTCTGTGATTCGCTCTGTTAGTGTGTCAGGATGGGCTAAAAACATTTGCTAGCACCTGCGCACCATACATCTGGGCCCTCCACAGTCTCGCCTGTGCACAGGTAAACAGGCACACATGGCCCTAAGTAATTCATTCATAATTCAATAGTATTTTAGCTGAGAAAAAACAATTCTGATTGTATTAGTTTTTCTTGTCCACTGCCCCTTTATTTTTTTGAGAGAGAGAGAGAGAGAGAGCGAGAGCGAGAGCAAGGTGACTGGCAGATATAATTCCCATCATTATATAACAGAAAAATGATCCCGCACACCACAGCTTGCTAAAATTGCCTTCCCCTCAGTAGAAATTGTGTCGGGCCAGGGTTTGCATCGGGCCCCCTCTCTGATCAGGGCCCTTGGAATCGTTACGGCCCCCCTGGGTGTGGTTGACCCTTGTACTAGTTTTGATCATTATATAATAAAATGCAGTTTAATGATCATAAATGACATGTATGCTAGATTATTGACATCAAACATTTATTGTATACAATATTTAGTCAAAATTCACTAAAATAAGAAAAGTGTTTTAGTTTATAGTTTGGACATTATGCATTTTTCAAATCAAAAGATAATGCTGTTTTTTGTTGGAAATCAATGACTGGCTCATATGTAGTCTTTAAATCACGACTGATCCCAGAGGCCAGCTGGCTCATGAGGCCACTCTAAATTTAGTCCTTTATGTCGTACCTGTTACGCTAGACTACCTCTAAACTCACATACAGCTCTGTTCCATAGGAGATACTAGGCCTTATACTGGTGTCCCTTAGAGAGTTACAGCGAAGGGTGTAGGTTATACAAAGAATAAGACAGGAGTGAGTGGAAAGTGGGCTAGGGTAGAGCAGACAGAATGGAAAAGTAAGCTGAACTGAAGAATGTGAAGTTGAATAAATGAGAGAAACCACGTGTAACAGAGCAGATGGGTTGCTGGGAGACAAAAGCAATGAAGCAAAAGAAAGAGGGAGGAGTTGGTGAAAGAGAAGCAGCAGGTGGATGAGAAAGTGACATTTTTAGATTAAATAAAGGAAGTAATATTAGGTTTCAATAAATGTGAATTGTCCGAAGTGAAACATTTCTCATATTATTGGAATTTTGAATGTCAAGAGACAAAATTATTACAAGTCGTCCCAAAAAAAGTGTTCTTTATGAAATTGCGGGTTAACTCTCATATAGAGTTAAACATAAAGAGGTTCCCTTAGTTTAGTTTAGCTTGCCGGTCTAAAATTAAAACAGCCATGCTTGAAATTTGGTCCTTCAAGTAACTGATGTCCTTGTGTCCACTGATCATTTGTCTTCTCGACTTACAATGACTTTAGTCATCTATGGTTGACATTTACGCTTATTAATATTATTATTATTATTAGCATGCCGTACTTAAACACTTTAGTTGCCATCATCTGCACAAACAATCTTTGAAGCATTACATGTTTTACCATCAAACAGGATTTGCTTTGTGGTTATCTGCGTCACGTAAATTTTTTTGGGCATGTGGTTAAGAACCTTTTTGACCCTTTTTTTTTCCAAACAAGTAAAAAATTCTCATTTCTTTTTTTTAACCTTTTTGAAAGCAGTCTCTTATTCTCACCAAGGCTGCATTTATTTGATCAAATATTGTGAAATATTATTACTATTTAAAACAATTGCTGTCTATTTTAATATATTATAAAATGTAAATTTTTCATGTTGTGGCAAAACTGAATTTTAAGCAGCCATTATCCAGTTTTCTGTGTCGCATGATCCTTCAGAAATCATTCTAATATGCTGATTTGGTGCTAATTTCCTATTATCAATGCTGAAAACATTTGTGCTGCTAAATATTTTTGTGGAAACGGTGATACATTTGCTTAGGATTCTTCGATGAATAGAAATTTCAAAAGAACAGCATTTATTTAAATGGAAATCTTTTAGTAACGTTTATAAATGTCTTTGTCACTTTTGATAAATTATTATCAGCTCTATCACTTTGGCTCATAAATGTTTAGTTTTAGGAGCCAGTGGCTGCCTAGTCACCTTTTAGTCTGTAGTCCTGAGAGTAGTCCCTAACGTCCTTACCTATGTTATTTTTTTTGTCTCTGCTGTTTAGGTGGTGACTCTCGACACCATGCAGGGACCTCGGAGGAAGATGAAGGTCATGGTGATGATGACGATGGTGTTCATCTTCATAGTGGTGGAGGTCTCTCGCAATGCTGGGAAGGGCGACAGCAACAGAAATAAGCAGCTGGTTCCCACGAAGCGTTTCTGGGCAAAAGATCTTCCCAGTGACACCTACTGGAATCGCCTGCAGCAACAGCTGAACTACATCAACAACCGCAACCTAGGAAAGCTCAACTTCACAATTGATAAGCTTCCAGACTGGCTAAACGACACAGTCAGTCTGGACTCCTGTGAGCCAGACTTCAGGGTAACCACCCAAGTCAAGGATTACAACTCGCTACCGGATCGCTTCAAGGACTTCCTGCTGTATATGCGCTGCAGGTCCTATCCCATCGTGGTGGACCAGCCAAACATGTGCAAAGACCCACCGTTCCTCCTCCTAGGTATTAAATCTTTAGTCCCACACTTTGATCGACGTCAGGCCATCCGCGAGTCGTGGGGCAAAGCTGGTCGCCTTGCAAACAAGACTGTCGTTACGGTGTTTCTTCTTGGAAACGCAGCCATGGAGGACCACTTCCCTGATCTCTCAAAGATGCTCCACCATGAGAGCTCCATACATGGAGATATTCTTCAATGGGACTATAGGGACACCTTCTTCAACCTCACCATCAAGGAAGTGCTTTTCCTGGAATGGCTGAGAACCCGCTGTCCTGGAGTCAGTTACATTTTCAAGGGCGATGACGATGTTTTTGTTAACACCATCCGCATTATAGACTTCCTAAGCAACCTTTCTCATGCCAAAGCCAAGGAACTGTTTGTAGGAGATGTGATCACCAACGCTGGTCCGCATAGAGACAAAAAGGTCAAGTATTTTATCCCGGAAAGCATGTTTGTTGGAACGTACCCAGCCTATGCGGGTGGGGGCGGTTATTTGTTCTCGGGACAGCTGATCCAGAAACTTCATAACATCTCAAGGTCGGTGCCCCTCTACCCCATTGATGATGTATACACAGGTATGTGCCTTAAGAAACTGGGCCTTGCCCCTGAGAAGCACAAAGGCTTCAGAACCTTTGATATCGAGGAGAAATATCGCAATAATGCCTGTGCCTATAAAAGCCTGATGCTGGTCCATCCCAGAAGTCCTCAACATATGATTCAAATCTGGGCCTGGCTGAATGACCCAGCCTTGAACTGTCAGTGAACTGCTGATCCAGGGTTTTGGCTGCTTTAAAGGGATAGTTCACCCAAAAACGTTAATTCTGTCATCATTTACTCACCGTCATGACATTCCAAACCTGTATGATTGACTGACTGACTTTCTTTCTTTTGACCAGAAAAACACTGTGATATTTTTCAATGAAAATCAGTGGGATCCAGGGTTTTTTTTTGGAACCCCATTGACTTCCATTATATGGACATAGGCATTTTTCAGAATGTATTCTTCTGCAGTTTGGAACAACAAAATTTTGGGTGAACTATCCCTTTACTATTTTACCGTTGTTCTAATGTGATTTTATTTAGCATCTTTATGTACTTCATTTCATGTCAAAGGTCAGAAGCAATGATGAGCTCTTTAGATGTGGCTCTGATTTGCTACCCACATAGTATTGCAATTGCTTGACTTTTTGTGTCAAGAGATTCTGCTGATAATGTTACAAGTATTTATACAGTGCTCTCTGGTTGTGAGATCAGCAGTGCTGAGGATTGTGGGGAATGTAGTTCAGCTGGTCTGGACATGGCACTGACAATACACTGCACGCCTAGGCATAAATATCTGTTGATCATCTGTTGACAATTCTGTTGCATTATGCTAAAATGAACAGAAATGTTTGAACACTCATACATTAAGAAATCTTTTTAAAGCATCTATGCAGCCATTACAAGCCTAATCCATACGTTCTGTTTTAGTTCTCCGTAATGTGTAGGAACATATATTGCCTTCCTGTTTTGCACACAAGCAGCCCATGCGTGTTTAGATTAATGTGGAGTTGGCTCATTTTAGAGCCCTATTTGTGGGGACAGTGGTTTTGGATAATTAAATTAGGGCTGCATGATAAATCGCATGCCATTGTCATGCGCAAACTAAATATAGGTTGCCTACCCAAACCTCTACATACTGTACATGATTTTTGATTTCATGCATCACTGTCTGTCTTCCTTATAGATTATTTTTTATTTTTCAGGAGTGGACACAATCAGTTGCAAGTCATAATCTTAGCTTTGTATTAACAGATTAGCCAAAACCGGGTCATTGCGTCAAAGAAATGTGTAAAAGGTACAAAATCATTGACTCCTTTGCTGAAAAACCAGACTAAATGCTTGCTTGTTACCCTCTCCGATCTGATTCTTGGTCAAAAAAAATCAAGCTTGTAAATCAGTTATGTGGTGTAAAGAGAGTGATAAAGTTCAAAGCAAATGAAAGGCCATGGGGTTTCATTTTTCATTTTAAATCCAGGGATCCCACAGTTTACCTTCTTGACTAAATGAATGAAACTTTGTAGCCAATTTTCCAGACCCAAATTAAGCATGTGTCTGTCGCTGTCCTTGCTTTCTCTCTCCGATAAAGAGGCCAGGAAACAGGGTCTGAGCTGGATGACTTAATAACTAAATTTGACAAAACGGCTAACTACAGTTACAGTGACCCCTGCTGGTCTGCATATGTGTTTTTTCTTCTCTCTATTTTTTTTTCTTTTTTAAATAAACACTGGACCTTTATTCATAATCTGCCTTCAGCTTGATGGAATATTTAAATCATGTCTATGGCCTGCCAGTCAACTAGTAATGCATATATATTTTTCTGTTTATGTTTTGGCTATGACTGTTTATCATAAACCGTGTCTCCCTATTTCAAACAAAAAAAGACACTTAGGCCTAGTAATTATCACAGGGTGTGCTGACTATATCCGCTCTATAAATATAATCCATTAGTTTTCGCTCTGCCTCATTGGTTGTTTGTTGAAGAGCTAAATCAAGCTTGCGTCATGTAGTGTTTATGTATGTGGTGTCACAATTTGTAGTGTTTAATATTAAGTTGTCCAAAAGCTATGAGGAATGAAGCGGTTTTATATTGACTCCGTTAATAGCAGACAAGCAAACAGTTTAACAGCCTGATGTTGTGTTTGGTGAGAGAAACAAAGTGTTTACATGAGTTCATGAACAGTACAAAATGCTTGTATTTATAAACTACAATGTTATTCATGACAACGGTGGATTATGCAAGTTTTTATACACTGGTATTTAATGCACTCCCGTGAGTTTCAAACTCTTTAGGCCATTGATGTTCATGCATCTGTGCATAACATTGCAGAAAATGAACTCCTGTTCTTGCTTTATGTTGTCCACAACTGTGATGTTTATGTATCAGACATTATTTTAAAAAGCAATTTAGTTTAGTTTAAAATAATTATTTTTGTCCGTCATAAGATATTCAAATGTATTTGATGCCTTAAAATGTGGCTTTAGTTGTGCATGTATGTATATTTATGTGTATTTATGGTGATGCATGTGTGTGTATATATAGGCTGGGGAATATGATTATGAAAATCCAGTTCTAAAAATGAAATTAATGCTGTCTTTTTAAATGAATCTGTTTGTATTTTTGAATTATTACTCTGTCATGTGTCTATATGGTATTTCTGAAACGGTAATAGCTTTCAGGTATTTCACTTTTCCCCACAAAAATAATTTTGGAGCAGTCAAATTACTTTTTTTGCCACATATTTATATGCCTATTATTTTCTGGCAACGCCTCTTACCAAAAACAGTCAACAACACAAACATTATTACCAAAATGTGCCTGTTAATAATTCTGATTGTTAATCATTGTCTGCCTGTCTTTTGTAGTTGAATATGCACATTTATGTTTATTTGTCACGTTTACATCTGCCTCTTTGAATTTAATTCTTATAATAAATGGAATAAACTGATGTTTTGTACCTCTGTCATTCCTGTCTGAGTGCTTGAGTACTATTATTAATTTTCTGTTCCGTTCTGCTATCAAATTTGATCATATTGAAATTTGATAAATGATGAATACATTTTTTCCTCTGCCCTACTTTTGTGATGACAGTATGGTGTATGTGTCTAGCTGGATTTTTTTTAACCAGCAGAGGGCATCTTGGTTCTTTGTGTGTCGTATAGCATCAGTGTGCCTGAGCTCTCCTGGAGTGGGTAATTTTTGTCTGACACATACATTATCAGTAATTTCTTAAAGCTGGATGTCACCCTCTCTTTGATTTACTAAGGTACTTTGTCATGATCAGTTCTGTGAAACTTGTTCCAACATGCAGCGTCATTTTTCCTCTTAACACTCTGACATTTAATTATAGCAGTGCTCACAAATCATCTGTGGCTCTGTAAGAGGTCTAGAGCTCAGCATAACACAGAATTTTCATACCTAACTACACATAACATGTTCCCTGTACTGCAAAAAGCACTAAATCTTATTCACAGTTCGTACTTTTCTCTCAGTACTTGATTTGTGTCATTTACTACCTGCTGAGATAATGCAGTACATGCACTTTCTTGTTGGTCGCTTGGAAAGAAAGGTGTCTGCCGAAAAGGTAAACAAAAAAATTGTTTTGGTGTAAATGTAGTCAAAAAATAACATGGGCTTGGACATTTCTTCTAACAGGATTTTATGTAAAAATGTATATTTTAAAACTTGTGGAATCCATCTCAGCTTCAGACATTAATGCAAAAGGGAGACAAAAATTAATTAGTTAGGCAAAAACTAATTTTATAATTATATACATAATAAGTAAATATAATTATTTTAATTAGGGCAATGATGAATCGCATCCAAAAATAAGTTTTTGTTTACATAATATATGTGTGTGTACTGTGTATATTTATTATGTATATATATATAAATAAATAATATAAAATATATTGTTTATGTATTAAATATATTTATATATAATAAATTATATGAATATAATTATATACATGTAAAAACGTAAATATTTTCAAAATACATACTGTATGTGTGTATTTATAAATACATAGTAAATATACACAGTACACACACATATATTATGTAAACAAAAACTTTTATTTTTGATGCAATTAATTGCGATTAATCGTTGGTCAGCACTAAAATTCATGTATATTTTCAATTCAGCTTTTCAATCAATTTGGTATGTTGATCATTTAGAAATACTGTACATTACCGTTTAAAAGTTTGGGCTTGGTACAACATTTTTTTTTTTTTATTGATGTTTTTGAAAAGTGTTTCAAGTAATATTAACAAGTAATACTGTAATATTGTGTAAAACAAGTAATATTTCACAAACAAGCAATATTATGAAATGTTATTGCTATTTAAAATACCTGTTTTCAATTTATACATATAGTTTACTTATTCTATATTTATTCCTGTGATGGCAAAACTGAATTTCAGCAGTCATTACCCCAGTCTTCAGTGTCACATGATCTTTCAGAAATCATTCTAATGTGATTATCAACATATCAATTTGGATGAAAGTATATTGTTTTAGATAGTCTTACAATGTGACAAATACATTTTAAAACTAGAATCTTGCTGCATTTTAATGATAAATTCGAAATTAATAATCAAAGAGACATTTGAATTATCATATTTCCCCATTGTCTTTGAAATATCGGTTTGGGAGGCAGGTAGGCATTGCATAGCCTATAGTGGCGGGATGTTTTTAAGCAGAAAATCTCAAAGTGTGAGTTTTGTAAATTAAAAATTGCACTGTCACACCCTTTCCTGACATCTTGTCCCTGAAGACATGGAGCGAGAGGACGGATGAGGAGTTGCTATAGAGACTTCCTCTCTACGGATGGTGAGGTGATCTTCTGTACGGCTAGAATCATGAAAGGATGAGTGTGAATGTGTGATTGAGAGATTTTGGATGGTTTCAGGGTGTCTCAGAGACCAGATGACAATCTAATCAATCAGGCATGTGTGTGTGTGTGACACACTGTCGTATTTCAACTTTGCTGTACTGTGGTGATCAGGGTAGGGGAGTAACACTATTTACAATCATAGCCTCTGGGAATGAGTGAAACTAGTGTGTGTGCAATAGGATACATGCGTTTGTGTAACTGAAAACAATAGCAGATGAAGAATGATCTGAGCATGTAGGGAGTATAACATCATTACCTTTTACTGTCCCTCTCCTCCACACACGCAGAGCAAGCATTCGTGGCCATGTATGGATATGAGAAAGCAGAAATGAGGCATAAAAGAAATCTAGTTGATAGAGAAGCATGTGCTGAATTCTGTTCAGCTTGGCTGTGGTGAATCCAGCTCTGCCAAGTCACTCTTTTATAAGTAGCCAGCATCATGTTTTCCTTTTGCTCCCTGTTTCCAAATTGTCCTATTTTGAAGGATGTCTCTGTATGGAGATTCACACTGTAGTGGACTGTAAAAGAAGACCCAGGTCTGTATTTAATCTTCATGGCTCCGTGCCGTGATGCTTTGACAGGATTTGATGGAGATTTCAGAACAGAAAAAAAATTTTTTTTTCTTTGCTTCAGAGTGTTCTCCAGAAGTGACCCCCACCCCCATTCATTTTTCTTGGCATGCAATGTGACAGCTAATTTCTTTGGCACTCATTGGACACGTTGGAATTTAGGAGCTGTTTTATTTTCTTTTTTCTTTTACTCTTTCTTCTGCTCCTGATTGCAATAGATTGCAAATACATAGAAAGTAATGTACATCTACTGTATTCACTGGATCTAGATCAGGTCTTAGGGACCATTTATACAGAACAAGTTTTTGCATTTGAAAGGCAAGAAGCTAGTCAATGGAATTTAAAAAAAGTCTAGAAAAGCATCTTTTTAAATTTGAGCTTCTTTTAACTAGAGCGTTGTGTTTTTAGAAAGCTGTGTCATGCGTGAGATGCTGCAAAAGATGCAAGTGCAACGTTGCAATACATGCATCCGTATACAAGAAAACAATGGAATAGCAGAGCAGTGGAATGTAAAAAACATGTTCTGTGTGAATGGCCCCTTAGTATATAGCCTACTCTCTCTATAAATATATAGTGACACTTGCAAAGACATCTACTACTAGTACTCATAGAAATACAGGGATGCAAATAAGCTACATATTTCACTTTGGTGCACAACTCGCCTTGCTCACGTTTGTGCTACGAGAGGTATAATGTTACTTTCTAAGCGATCAGTGAATGGCAACACATGCTAAAATCCCTTGGAATTAAAGGGATAGTTCACCCAAAAAGCATTCGATATTTTGAATAAAGTTGGTAAGCAAAGAGTTGACGGTAGCCATTCACTTCCATAGTATTTTTTTCCATACTATGGCAGTCAATGGCTACCGTCAACTGTTTGGTTATCAACATTTTTCTAAATATTTTCTTTTGTATTCAACAGAATAAAGAAGCTCATACAGGTGTGGAACAACCTGAGGGTGAGTAAATGGTGACAGAATTTTCATTTTTGGGTGAACTATCCTTTTAACACCCTAGCGCCTACACAGAAACATGGTAGGGGTCGGTTCACACAGAACATTTTTTGCATTCTAAGCTGCTTTAAATGGTTTTCTATGTTACATGAATTGGACTGAGGACTCTTGAGTCGCGTCTATCTGATTCTTAGCGTTTAGAAAGAGCATCATGTTTTTAAAGTTCAACTTTTAAAAATGTGTCTTGTGACCTTCCGTTCTTTTAGATTCCTTGGCGCTGTGTCACACATTTTGAAAAGTCTTTCTGTGTGAATGGCCCCTAAAAGAACATCTTAGCAACTGCATAGCAAAAGCATGAGAGTGTGACCTTTTTATAAGTTTGTTACAGAGTGATCAAGACGCTATCACTTATCTGAAGGAACTGCTGCAGAGGGACATGCAGCATTTCAACATTTTTTTAAAAATTGGATGACCTATGAATTCTGATTTTCGTCGTAAGCCCTCAAGCCCTCAAGGAATGTATGTGTTTGAGAGAATTGGATCTCTGGCAAACAGGGACCACCACAGGGAGATATTACACTCTGATTCTTCATCTTTCTGTGAACACAAATGTTTGCTTTTCTTTCATGATGGAGACTTTTAATTGACTTCTATTGCTTTTATAGTATTTATATAGTATTTGCACACATATATGTTTATGCCCTCTTCTGCTGTGCCACAGATAGTGGTCCTCCTAGGCAGAAGAAAGACATCTGCAGTTAGTAAATGGTCAAACATGTGAAGAAAGATGTAATTGTGCACAATACTCATATCTGTATGTGACAGATCAAGTGTTTCAAAACCCTTTGAACGGATCTGATGCTTCTCTTCACTTCTCTGTGTTTAGACAGCAGCTGGAGATCTAAAGTAGCAGATACAGCTAGAGAAGGTGGAAAAGAGGACAATGTGTCAGCCTCAGGACCTGGATTAACATGAGTTTGACAGCTGCATTCATCCTTTTGTATTTCAGGTTAAAATAGAGTTAATGCACAACAAAAACATGGTGAAATGTCCATCTGAAAGTACCTGACATGATGTTTCTGACATGTATAATGAAGCGTGTGACATTTAATAATGATCTGACATGTCCAATGTGTTTGTGATCTGATTAAATTTGAGTGATTCAGGTGCCCATATCAAATCAGCTTTACAGATATTATAAATGGATATTTTACGAGTTATACTCTTTATGTCTACCCCTGTCCCTCTTTATTATTTTTTTATATTAAAATAATACATATATTTCTGTATATTTATAGTGTCTCCAAGAGCATTATTTCCTAGAGATACAGATGTGATTGTCTGTGTGAGTGGAGATGGGACACAGAGACTAAAGTGATGACAATACATGGAAAGAGCAAGAGAGAGGAATTAACATTCATCAAAGTTATTAAATCTTCCAGAGTGACTTTTGTTTGTTCAGAGTAATAAAATAATTAGTCCATGCTTCCTCTGACGCAGCAGTCCAGTGGAAAAAGAAGCTACAGAATAACACTAATTGTTACATAACGGATGTTCACATGACCTGGTAAAGACAGTCGGCTCAAACTTAAGCCAATGCAAAGTGACAAAAGTGACAGACTTTTTTAGGGGGTCAAATCCAAAGTATTCATTATTTACTGTGTATGATTACTTTGTCTAGAAGATCGAGGATCTATAACAGCTTGTGTAACCTGTATTTGCACACACACACTCTCTCTAGATGCAGTAATGGCAGTATTCACACTAATGGCAGGAGTCACTCAGTATTTCCATGTTGCCAGACTGGAAACTCAACAGGACTGGAAAGTCTCTGTCCTTAGCATTCCCTTGACAAATTGATTTACAGGGTGTTAATGTTCAGCCAACACTACTTCAAAAAAATACAACCACTTTCATATAGTGAATGGTTTTATAGCTTTATGATTTGTGTTGTCAGTCAGACAAAGACAGGGACTTTGTTAGCAGCTGAGCTTGTTTGAGATGTTGACTCTATAGATGATCCATCTCTCATGGTTTAGCAAGATACAGCAGTAAGTGTTCAGAAAATATGTTTTTATGTATGTATGTATTACTATCAATTGATTGATTGATTGAAAATCAATCTGTGCTTTCTGCAAAAATGAATTAAACAAAAGTGTGCATTTTCACAGACCTTAACCATTAGCTGACATGAATTAAGACACTTATGTAAGCTTATACATAGTTTAGTTACTTTAAGAGGAGAGCAATCACACACACACACATGTTGGTATATATGATTTACAGGGACTCTTCATAGGTGTAATGGTTTTAATGGTTTCTAACCCTAACCCTAACCTATACTGTACAAACTGTATTTTCTATCCTCTTACCTAACCTTGCCCCTAAACCTACCCATCACAGACAATTTTCTGCATTTTTAGATTTTCAAAAAGCACAGTTTAGTAGGTTTTTTATAATATTTGATTTATGAGTACACATTGCAATTCCTATGTTATTATACACATTTGTGTCCTCATAAACCAAACCTGTACACACAGACACACACACAGACACACTGGTTTCCATGTTTTATGGAGACATTCCATAAGAGTAATGATTTTTATACTGTACAAACTTTATTTTCTATCCCCTTATGCTAAGTTCACACTACACGACTTTAAACATCTGCAGATCGCTGTGCTGTTCAGACTACATGACTTGATTGTCTGTCTTAAAGTCGTTGTGGTGTTCACACTACGTGACTCTATGTAGATCTATGGTTTGTAGAGTCGTTGGGTGACAGAGTTGTTGTCAGCTTGTGTAGTGTGTAACCCCCGGTTGCGGATCATTTACATAGAGTCACGTAGTGTGAACACCACAACGACTTAAAGACAGACAATCAAGTCATGTAGTCTGAACAGCACAGCAATCTGCAGACGTTTAAAGTCGTGTAGTGTGAACTTAGCATTACTCTAAACCTCAAAGAAAACTTTCTGCATTTTTAGATTTTCAGGAAAAAAAAATGTCCCCATAGGTCAAAAAGTACTGGTATTGATATCTTAGTGGGGACATTTGGTCTTCATAATGTAGGGAATATCAGGTACACACACGCAGATGTTTGATGCAGTGAATCCTGATGCTTATGTTTGAAATCAATATGTGGTTCAGTTTTAATGCAGCCAATGTAGTTATGAATTGATTTAGCAGTTGGGACTTGGATTTAGCATGGAAACCCAAATTGCAAAGCAGGAAGTGTGTAAGAAAAAGAGATTGATGAAAGTTTTTTCAGTTTCTGTGGATTTGCTTCAGGCAGTGAACTTTCTTCATGAGAGAGAATGAATGTGTGGGTGGACATGTAGCTGCTTTCTCCCCATTTACATGTTCTTCATACTTTAAAGCTGAGTTCCTCACACACACATACATTCTTTCACAAGCGCATAAATACCCTTCAGAATCTGTGTCAGATGCTTCTCCCAGTTCACACATGACACAGATATGACTGAATAAACTGACACTGAGTTTCTCCTGCTGTAGGGAGTTCATTTTATCCCCATAAACTAACTAACTCCAAAGTTCTCCCCTCGGCCCTCCAGCAGCTCCACAAATGCCTTTATTATTTCACCCGCGTGCAGTGAGAGCCTAACTACACACAGTATCAGCAGGAAGATAATTTTGCCATCCCCCCTTTGGTTTTCCACTCATATCACATGCTGTCTTAAAGTCAGCTGCCTAGAAATGAGTAAAAAAATCCTTGTTTTCTCTTTTTCTTTGTTGCTTCATTTTTATTTATCGCCTTCTAACACTCTTATTTAAGTTTTTCAGTACACTGGTCCTTAGGTGGGCCAACTGGTACTGGCCCATCCAATCACAAATGCACACTTTCTTAAGATGTGAAATATCCCTGAGAATGTGCTGAGCTCTTGCAAAAGAGAGAGGAAAAACTTTTTTATTCTCGCTAATAATTTTAATTTTGCCTATAAGCCCATCCCATACTAGAGCCAAATCCTGCCTACATCCCTGCACTCCAGAGTAAAAACTTTCATTATAAACGCTACAGTACATCACACTCTCTGTTCACTCCTCTTCATATTTTCTCCCCAGAATTCCATTCTCCTGCACTTTTGCATTGTGGGCAGAGAAAATCACCAAAGCTCATTGTGTGGCTGTCAACAAGTATTGGAACATATGTGCATGTGCGTGTGTGTGTGTGTGTGTGTGTGTGTGTGTGTGTGTTGCTCGTGGCAGATAACAGCTTGCTCTCCCATCCTGATATACTGTCCACAGATTTAACGCACCACTGCGGAAGATAAATGTGATATCAGACAGGCAGCATAACAATTACAAGGTACCCTGTAGATGAAGGTTGTTTTATATGGGTCATGCATTTACTCCATACATGTTTTATAAGGCATAAATGATGCCATTCGACCCATAAAGACGTTTTATTGCAGGCATGTTGCCAGGTCATTTCAGAATTAGTTGTTTCTGCACATTTTTTTCTGGTTAGTGTATGTTGCACATTCCAGAAATTATGCAAACTCAATTATAATGTGATATTTATGATTTCACCCACAGAGCAGAGTCTGACTCAGCATCAGCTGTGTGTATGTGTATACACACTATGTGTGTGATGGATGGTGTAATTGTTTTTTTTAATGCAATACAAATTTTTGCTCAGTATGCATTTGTTGCTGTTGTCTCTCAGGTCAGTTTATGGTCATTTTAAGGAGATAGATCACTCAAAAATGAGCATTCTGTCCTTTTTCCATCACCCTGCTCATTATGCCTCCTATGCTGCAGCTCTCATATCTCATTTGCATTTCTCCATAAACAGACTTCTTGTGTTGCGAATGTGATTTGTCACATCACGTTATTGTCAAACTTGACGTGTTGCATAAATTCATAATATTTTAATGGATGCATGCAGTGGAATGCAAGATTTTAAATGATTAAGATTGAGATGATTATGACTTTATGACATGATTAAGATTTTATACGATAAATTATTTGTACAAATGGTACAAACCACTTTGGAGCTTGACTGCCCAGATCCTCATTTACTTCTATTATATGGAAAATGCTGGTCAGTACATTTTTCAAAATATCTCCTTTTGCGTTCCACAGAAGAAGAAGAAGAAGAAGAAGAAGAAGAAAAAAAAAAGAAATCATGCAAGGTTGGAACAGCATTTTCATTTTCTGTGAGCCATCATTTGTCTCAGTCTCTCTTGATTAAAAAAACTTCATTTTGCATTTTGGTTTATAAAACTAAATTGATCTATAAGCCAGATCTTGACTTCTTTTCCAGAAACCATTGTCTTTATTGTTAAAATTGGTAGTCACAACTGATCTGGAATATGATTACATTAAATTTGTAGTAATTTAGATTTTGTTAAGTCATGCACTCATGCAGCTTAGTATTGTGGGTTGCTTTCTCATCAGAGAGCACAGAAAAGATAAAGCTGCCATGTCTGCTTCGAATTAACAACTCCCATCTGTTCTCCATTATCCAGTGCTAGAGCACAAGAGTGAAATATACTGAATCAGATGATCTACAAGGAATCCCAAGCACATTCGATTGTAATCTGCACCAAGAACTAACACACATGTTTGTAACACACATGTCCCCCTCCAGAGGTGACCCCACAGTGTGAAATCTCAGAGGTGTGGTGATGGGTTGACCCTTTCAGGCCTTGCTAACCCCTGGGAAGCGCTGGAAACCCTTTGTCGGTCTCAAGAGGCCACTGTGTGATCTGAAGTGCAGAACAGCAGGAGGTGGTGTCATACTTACAGACAGCAAAACATTTCAAATCAAATTAATCTTTAGCCAGTATTAAGGCCTGTTCAGATCAATCTATGGCTAACTTGTGTTTCAGATCAAAGATTAAAATGACAAATAAAAACAAAATATTATTTTATTACATTTATTACTACTTCATTACTACTACTACTACTACTAATATAAAATTCAATAGAATAAAAACATGTCAGTAATTATTTTTTTTAGATGTTTGCTTATGATGGCATGGACTTAATATCATTATTCAAGACATAATCACTATTAAGAGATTCTCCGGAAAGTAAAATATCACAATATTTAGCATCAATTTTATACTTACAAAGTTCATATCTTTGTTAATGTTTATGATTTTTCAAAGTATTGTATGAGTATAGTCTTCTGTAAATATTGTTGAATAAACTATAATTTGTATGTTGAGGTTGCTCTCTGTGCTTCCTTGTGTTTATTTGAAGAGGACATTCAGCTGGAGTTATTTACAGAATCTTCTATCCAACAACTTCTCTGCCTTCAGCACAGAGATTAAATTTTAGTGTACACACACACACACACACACACACACACACATACACACACAAATGAACAGAGTTCTGTAATACCGACCTGATCAACAGATGTTGACCAAACACACTTATTTCACACTTATTAAATATTTAATTAAGAACTCTGAATCTCATTGTTGAACATTGATTTCCTCATAATGATGCACAAAGGGTTCAGAAGAAACTCTATACAGCATTTAATTAGCCATAATGAGGAGCATTAACTTTCTATAGTTTCTTCTGTGATGTCATTGTCTCTCTCTGCAGACTGAGGCTCCAAAGCTTCCATTGTGTGTGACATCACTGTTTTCTCCTTTCTTTGTCTTCACCCACGGCTGTGCCCATGTGTCCGTGCCAGAGCATGAGGGAGTGATTCAATTACAGTATCTCGCTGCCAGTGAACACACTCACATTACTGCTGGGACACACACAGGAAGAGAGAGAAAGTAAAGTCAATGCACAGACAAACTGCAGACTCACGCCACACCAAATCTTTGTGAAGATTTCATTGATTGAATTGTGGGAATATAATTATTTTTTAGTATTGGTTTTGTATTGTAAAATCACTGGCTATGTTTTTACAAAATGCCTGTTTTATCAAAGAAAAATACTGATCAGTTTTCCTACATCACAGAGGAGCTGTTACAAGATGGTTTATTTGTTACAAGATGGTGTTGGCAGCTCCTGAGCTGTCAGAGCAGAAGCCTGAGAGGTTTAATGTTGCCTAACACAAGTTCTGAAGTGTTGGCAGCCCGTAAAAAGCAGAATCTGATATATAGACTTCTTGAGTCTCTGTCTGACACATGGCAAAGGTGTCTGATTGGCTGTCTTTTTAAAAGCTTTTGGCACTGTTACACTGCAGTCACAATGTTACAACTCTCTGTAGACACTGTGACTGCTTTTGAGTAGAGATCACAACCTCCTCTACCCTGTGTGCCCACATCTTCACATCTTCCGATACACACGCACACACCCGTTCATCAGGGAGGAAACCCGTCTCATGCACTCAAAAGATAAGGATCGAGATGCTGGAGAACCGGCAGAAAAAATCTGTGTGAGCCCCTCCCTCCACATACTCACAGACATATTTGTCTTTCCTAGAATTCTGGCTGCTTCAAAGCATTTTTTGACACGTGGTGTGTCTCTCTGTAATATTAAGGACTGATGTGCAGGCATCAAAAAGCTTCTGATGAACAAATAAATTCAAAGAATATAATGAAGGCAAAAACACAGAACTTTCATTTAAAATTGTAATTTAAAAAACTTAAAGTTCTAATCTGATTATAAAATGGCCTGTGTGTTTCTCTTCAGACTCTTCAGACAGAAAAAAATGTTCTGCAATGAACTATTTGCCATTTGGCAGTGGAATCAGACTCTTGTCTCTTGCACAAACTTTCTCCATGTTTCACTCACTTCATTTTTTCCAGATTTTTTTTTCCAAAGCACATTACTGACCTGATTGTTTTACTTCAAATAACATAAAATAAAATAAAATAAATATTACATTACATTTAATTACAAATATATTGTTTTAAAATATCTAACAGTTTTTGTTTTGTTCTAGCTAGCATTTTTAATTATTCACAGATTCACTCCAGATAATTGAATTGCCTCAGCCTACCAGATATTTGCAATTTTCACAACACTCATATTTAATACACTTTATACCTTAACACGTAGAAGAAGGTTTACATTACTTATGTTCCTACTCAACTCAGTATGCTTGCTCACACAGGCGGGTTAAAGAGCTCTGAAAGATGTCTCTATCGACCAATAGGAGCGTTCACTGGCAACAAAAGCGTTACGAAATGTCATGAATATGTAAATATTTACGGCCCCCAGCCAATGAGAGACGCGTGGGGGCGTTTCTCGGAGACTCGGCACAGAAGTTTGACTGAATGTGGGATTGGTGAGGAAAATGATGGAGTCTTGATTCGTTGAGTTTGTGTGTGGATACGAAAACAGCGCTGGAATTTCCTCCTTTCGACTGGGAAAACCACCACTGCTTCTCGGCTTCAAGCTCCTCTGTTTGGTTGTTGCCGGTATACATCTGAGTATCCAAGGGATTTCTGTTTCGCTGCCGCTCTTTTCCCTAGGATAGCCTGCCTGGCTAAGGTTAGCCTAGGCTGCTTCCGGAGCTCTATGGGAATATCCTGCCAGAGCGGCTCTTTAGCTCGCTAGCGGGCTGAATGCAGCCACGCGCCTCCCGCCGCATCGGGCGCATTCAGCCGCTACTGCTGCGGCATTATTCACGCGGTGAGTGCAGGAATGCGACCAGGATGTTTATGATTAATATCTGTGAAATGGTCTATGGAATTGCAGGAGTTCATTATCGATTGTTGTAATGATCTCTAAAGCTAGGTATTTATAAAAACACTGTGACTTTAAAGAGGATCTTTAACTAGTAACCTGAGAACATCTATCTTTAGTCTCTGTAAGTTAGTCAGTTTGACAGCACTGACAGTTCATCAGTTTGTAGTGTGTGCATGAGGATATGAGTTGTTTTAAGAAGCCTGCATGAATATAAAACTATCATCTCGTGAATGTTTGAACAGCAACAGTTGCGAACATAATTAAAAGAAATGGATGAGTTATTTTAACCAGTCCAGGACAACTTTTGAACTTTTAACGTCAGCTATGTAAAAAGTCTGACAGAATGGAAAAAAGAAAGACTGGAAACAAACTGATTGTCAGTCTGCTTGATATTTACTGATTAACACAAGCGAGAAAGTGGTGCTGTACTAAATATTGGCACAACTGTCAATATAATGAAGGGTGATGTCCTGCTTAGCCCTAACCGCATTCTTAATGTAATACCTGACTGCATTCTCTTTTTAGCTTTTTTATTTTTTTAAATTAAAAACACATAATACAAATGACAGTTTGTATTAAAACATTGTTATTAGTCAAAATTACGTGTCATCCTTTCACTAAAATGCCCACTTTTCCTTGGTTCTCACAATAATTTTCCCTATAGCGTTCAAAAAAGTAGTTTCATTAAAAAGTTACAAAGCAGGAACAAATCCAGCTGCCTACGAGGTGAATGACAACATAAAAAAGGTTCAAAACTGTGTACTTAAATGCTTTAATAAGGGAAAGAGCTATAATCCCATGAAGCATTGTGAGTGGCATAATTGAAACAAAAATGGGTAAATATAAAACCTTTGATTTAAATAGGTTGATTATGCATATAGAAACAGTGCATTCTACCATGCGCAAAATAAAATGCACCAATAACTTTTGATATACAGTATCAAATGTTTCCAAGTCTTCAGAGTATTTGTAACTGGTCTACAAGATCTAATCTGTCTGACTATGAAATTTGGTTGCACAGATAAACAAAGTCAGCCAAATCTCTGTTTCCTGATACCATCACTTTCCATTGCCTTTCACAGATAACTGATAGGGAATTTTCTGTTACTGGTATGAATCAGTGCTTCAATTAAGGATGGGTTTGGTAAAATGAGTTGAAACTGACAGATATTTAATGCAGAAATCTGAAAATCAAAGATAAATGAGTTAATAGATATCTTTTGGTGCAACAACCTTTATCACCATAGTCTAACTGCCTCCCTCTTTGTCTCTGTAGGTTTATTGACACATGGAAATGAGGAATATTGGATTACCATGCACTGCTTACGTTTATTTTGAGGGATTTGCTGTATGGAATGAGCTCTGTGAGAGCTGTCAATCACCCTGGTGGATTTAACACGTCATGCCATCATGCAGATCTGCGATCATCCACACTAATGTTTTGATGACAAGGGATCTGCGTGTTTTTTCCTTTCTTCTACCTGATTTTAAACCCCTTAAACATCAATGAATGCACAAAAGCCGATTTTGGAAAGATACTTTTGAGAACTTTTTCAAGGAAAGGTTTTGTGAGGGGGAGGTGTCAGAACACGACAGTATTTTAAACAAACTGTCAGCTCTTTAAAGAGGAAAAAAACATGGCTTCGGTGTGGAAGAGACTGCAGCGTGTTGGGAAACATGCTTCCAAATTCCAGTTTGTCGCCTCCTACCAGGAACTCATGGTGGAATGTACAAAGAAATGGTGAGTTGTCACTGCTTGCATGTCTCGCGCGTGCTGCTACTCATTTCCAGCCCAGCTTGTGTGTGTGTGTGTATGAGCGAGCGCGAGCACCGGCTTCTGGAATGCTGAGTTGGCCCGTGACGTATCTAACGGCGATGATTTATCCATTCTCCTGGGCGTCCCTGTGTGTAGGGAGAGGCTGGCAATTTGCAACTATACTTTTCCATTTTGTTTATTTTCTCTTCTCTCTGTTTAGGAATCATGCACGATGAGTTGTATGAGATTTGCTGCAATGAAGCCTGAAGTCTCCTTCCCATATTTCAGCAGATAGGATGTAACTCAAATTAGATGTAGTGAGATGTTAAACATGCATATATGTTATTATTTACAATTAACTAGATACAATAGGCAGTTCTGTTTCTTTGTATTTTACATACACACTTGGTTGTCCCTACATTTAAAGCATAATCATCAACATTTATCATGTTTACATGTAAATTTTTTCTGCTTAAGGTCCATATTTTTTTTCAATTACTAAAAAAATAGTAAATAAATGGCAATAAAATAGATTTACAAGTCTTTCAGCTATTGGAATATTCTGGTATGGTTGTAGTCAGCATAAACTAAGACATTCTTTTTACTGGAGATGTGCACCCTTGCCAGTTATTTAATAATTTTTTAGTAAATTTTGTGCAGTAATTTAATAAACTTATTGTTCTAGACAACAGCACATAATGTAATGTGGGTCATGAGGTGCTTCCACCTCATTGGTTTTATGTTCACGTCTTTTAATGTTTGGGGAAAAAATTAATCCTTCTGTGGATGCCTTTTATAGTTGCTGTGGATCTGTGGATGCCTTTAAAAAAAAACATTTTCTAAATGCATATCATCAATCTTACTGTGAATAATTCACCTGTGTGAATCAAAATGTCATAACTCATTCTTCCAGAGAAAGAACAGACTTTTCTCTGGTGACTTATGCCAGATTGCTCCAATCATTTTGTCCACATAAACCCACCCTTTTTGTATAATCGACTGCAAGCTTGCATTTAGGTTTGCCCCATCCAATCAACAACCGATGGAAAGAACGCCTACATTTTTTCATTTTTAATAGTCCGTTCAATTCGGATGTATATCACAGTTCCAAAGAAAATATCTGTGGCTACTTCCTTTTCATCACAACTTTAAAATTTGACATTTGGTCCCAGTCTCTTGAATATTTGGTTGCATACTTGCTGCAAAGTATGTTCACAGTGGAATGTTGCTCAGAGGTTAAGGTCAGGTTGTGGATTATGCTGTATTAGGGGGCAAGTACCCAGCAATTTGTCAAGTTTTCTTTGACAATGTTGCCTTAGGTGTGTTGGATTTTAGAGTTTCTTGTAGATTTCCAAAAAGAGTTTAGTTCTGCAGTCATGGTGATTGGCAACACATTCAGTTCTCCACACGGGAAACATAAGTCATATTTACCCCAGCTCAAGTCTGAGGAGTTCAGGTGCGGCAGGATTGTTTCTGGACCCTGGAGGCATGTCTAATTGAGTGTTTTACTCTCGGGTTTGACAAACACACACCCCTGAGGTGTTTCAGATGTGAATGCTTCAGGTAATGGTATGGTATGCACTAATGGGGGTTGCTAAGGGCACTGCTGTGCTGTGAACTAAATGCCTTTCTGTGGAAAAACAATATTTCTTAATCGGGTTTTAAGACCAGAAAGCATTCCTTCTCTCCCCCTGTGTGTGTGTTTTGGATGCACAGACTGTTGTCTGCATGGTGATGTGTGGACCAATGCGGAGTCAGAGCGGCGCTGGCGCTGATGAAAGAGCATTATTCACTTACTGACAAGAAGCTCAAAGGCATTTGTGTCAGGGAGACATTAGTGCCTCAGCTACTTGCGTATGTGTGTGACGGCTACGTGATCTCTGCTTTGTGGTTCGTCTTGTCCAGTGTGCCATTGTTCTGATGGAAAGTTTACCACATTTGGTCTCAAGTGGAAACAGCTCTCTAAGCTTGAGTAAAAACTCAATTTCTCCACTTTTTATGTCGAAAAACATTTCATTTGTTCTGAAATGTAGGGCAGACGGAAAATATGTTCATGGGAGGAATGAAAGGAGGCGTGAGTCAGCAATCAAATGAATGAAGAAATGTGAATACAAAATCATTTTAGAAGTTTAAACATAGCATAATGCCTCCACTGGTTCTGATCCCATATGGATAATATGATTGTAGTGTGTATGAAAGTTGAAAAATTAAGTGGATGGAGTAGGTTCATTTAGGAGATTTGGCATGGCCATCAGCTCTGATTCCTCAGGCTGAAATATGAGTTGTGGTATTTCAATCATTAACTTCCCCAGTGTTGTGTATGTGTGTGCATATGTTATTAGATCATTGATATCCGGAGAGTGTCCGGTGGTATTATTTATCTGTAGCCAGATAAGCGGAGCACAACAGCTCTGCCGGACACATACTGCAGGAGCAGCGTCCAGTCAGGCCCCAGCCAACACCTTGGGCAGTATTTCAAAAGCATGCTGCTAGGAGACGGGACACACTACGGTCTGCTTAGGTATCCCTGCCTGTTGATTCAGTGCCTTCTAGAATGTTGGTCTTTGCAGTTCTCTTGTCCCTTGGCAACATCAAATGTTTATTAGATGAATCTTTCAGTGTCTCTGGTGTAAAGTGCTGTTGTGTAATCCTGCCGATTCCCACGCCTCTATAGCATGGCCACGGTGGTGTTTAATTACTGTGGAGAATTGCTGCAGTAATGTATAGAATGCTGTGTAGACTATTTTAATTTAACAGTATTGTTCAATTTCTCTGGAGAATTGCTGTAGAAATTTAAAAAAATTGTAAGAGAAAAAACAATGTACAAAATGCACACTACCGTTAAAAAGTTTGGAGTCAGTAAGATTTTTATTTTTTAAAGAAATTAATACTTTTATTAAGCAAGGATGTATTAAAATGACAATAAACATTTATAATGTCACGAGATTTCTATTTCAAATAAATGATATTCTAACTGTGTATTTAAAAAAATATTTATACTTTCCACAAAAATGTTTTCAGCAATGATAATAAAAAGAGCACCATATCAGCCTATTACAAATGATTGACTGGAGGAATGGCTGCTGAAAATTCAGCTTTGCTGTCTCAAGCCAGGACTTTAAACATCTAACTCTAAAAGTGTGTAGAAAAAAAAGGTACTTTTTTATAATTTGCAAGATAATATTTTAATACTTTTGGAAACACTGTTTTTTAATATCACACATTTCTCACAAAGTATAAATGGGTCTTTATATATGAAAATATATAGCTTCTTTTATGTTTTAAGAATGGGGGGTTCCTTTGCAAGGGGTCCTCCTTGGTATCAAAAGAAACCCCTGTCGTTGAGTATTGCTGCAGTAATGTGTAGCTGCTTTAGAGTATTGGACCGGGGCAGCCAGCTGCTTTTGTTTTCAGGCCTGGTGCCACGGGTCAGTCCGACTGGAATGAGGAAGGGAGATCCTTCAAAGTGCTACAGCAGCCAGACCTAAACTCAGACCTTTAAAATCCCAGCATGCTTCATGTGGTATTTCACTTAGCATTATATATTTCAGTACTGCCAAGAATCTCATCTTTATTGGTGAGTTAGCCTATATTTGACCAAGGGGCACATTGACACTAAGTCTGGAATGATGTTTACAAGAATTACACTGTGACTTACAGCGCACTCCATATTTTCAATTTCAACTTCTTTTTCTCTGGAGGGGTTGAGGAAGGAGGAAATGATTGAAGAGAGGGAATGTGGTTTAGAGTGTGAAAAAGTTTTACATCCTGTCAGCAGAGGAAAGAGACTAGAGGTGCATGTTTAAGTTGATCCGTTTGCCCCTTTTTGCATTTTCTGACCTGGCCTGATGTGATTCTTTTGATTCCTCTGTCTGGAGTCAGAAGGTTTAACAGACCTGTTCAGCTCACATGTGATCCAGAGTGCTAAACTGGACTTAGATTATGTGTTACTTTATTAAAGCGAATACAAAACAATACTGAGCATCTGTGCTATATTGAATAATTCTGGGCAAGGTGTTTAGTGAGATGGAGTGCACACTTTAATATATACACACTTTCTGTTGTCAGTAAAAGCAGATTCTCCTTTTCCAGCTGTGTTGTCCATGTGTTAATTGTAAGAAATTATTATTTCTCCTCCCTCTTGGCTTCTCCTCCACCTTTAGCAGGGCTCGACAATTAGGAGTGCCTGATTAACCAACAACCTTAAATTAAGGCCTGGTGGTAAAACAACCTTATTTATTCGAATATAAGGTTACAAGGGTCAAAAACATGGATTTTTATTTTATTTTATTTTTTTATTAATTTAATTAAATTTTTTCAATTATTTTATGTTGCGGGGTGAGTGAACATTTTGGCAGGGCGAGTACAAAAAATCCTTAACACAGGCTACGTTTACATGCAACCAAATAATTCATTTGTAATCGGATTGACGGCTCAATCGGACTGAAAAGCATTCATGTAAACACCTTAATCGATCCGATTGAGCTCGATCGGAATGAAATTTTGATCGGATTGAAGGGGGTGGTTTATTCCTTTTCTAATACGATTGAGAGTGCATTTAAACACTCGATAGGATTGAACCCCGAAACTGAAAGGACTGCGCATGTGCAATGACGCAGAAATAGCGTAATGACATATGACATGTGGAAGGAGCGGTTCTTCCTTTTGAATAAAGTGTTGTATAAATGCGTGTCCTCCTGTCATTATAAAACTCTCCTTTCACTCGGCAACTGTGAAGTGGAGCAGGACAACCACCCACCAGTCCTTGTTTTGGATACTCATCCACAGTCAACCCGTTTTGGGTGCGGGGAGGGGCATTTTTATTGCGTGATAAATATGAGCAGCACCGCACAGCGGTTTATGTGTATATTTATCCATAAATGGATACATATTAATTCTGCTGTTAAAAACAAATAAAGAAACCATGAAGGAGAGTGGTTATTATGTGCAAACAGTTGAGAAACTCTATATTTTTGCAGTGTGCGCATGTCAAAAAAAAATCTATTCCGATTTGAAGCTTGTGACATAAACCCGCACATCAACCCGAGCACTTTATTTAGCGTTCATGTAAATACTACATTCAGATTCATTAATCGTAATGAATTCAGTCCGATTGAACCCAAAATTGTGCATGTAAACGTAGCCACTGTGCCCTGCCTTTGGCCTGAAAAATGGCAATTTAATGCTCACATTGCTGTCTGTCACAATAAATCACCCTCTTGTCCTCAACACACACAGATGCCTCACTCCCTGTCACTGTGAATTAAGTCACTCAGGGTGAATGAAACAGACCCTCATTTGTCATTTCTCATATGAATAGATGCTAGCACTTGGCAGGTTGTGTTTATTTCCGTTTTTTTGTTTTTTTCAAGGAAAGCTCAAAGCAAGTTAATCAACAGCATTTGTGCCCCAATGTTAATTACTAAAGAACATGATAAAATAATTTTAAACAGATTTTAAAATAATCAAAGTCAGTAAGTGATTCAGTCACACTAGTCTCATGCCAACATGTCTAATTTTAGTATTTATGTACGTACGTAAAATGGTGTGTATGTTGATGTGATTGTAAATGGCTTACTATAATGTTTCTAAATGAACTTTGCCATAATTTGCATTAAGCTGCTGATGCTGTCGATAGAGCTTAAGTTGTATTGATCCAGAATGTTCCTTTAATCATCTGATTAGTGCCTCACTGCAAGTATTACACCATCCCTGAGCCTTCGCTTCATGTGGATGTGAGGAAATTACTGATGCTGTGTAGGAGGCTGTGAAGATGCAGATCTGTGTGTGTGTTTGATTACACATGCTGAGCAGACTGAAGGTTTCATAAGGTCATGTAAGTGATCAGGGAATCAGAGGGGAGTCATGATGTATAGCTTAGGTTTCATTTATCAGTGTACCTCAGGGTAGCCATGTTTCCATTAAATCCAGGCGAATTAAACTCATGCGCAAAATTAAAATATCACATGAAACATTTGCTAGTAAAGCACTGTTTTCATCCCATGTGTTCAAGAGAATAAAATCGTCACTTCCTGAGAAAAGGGTGCAAAGTATCAATAATAAAAATGAAAGTTGCTGCAACCGGGGAAGCCTGTAGCTCTTCTTTCCTACATAATAATTGAGTTGTGCCTCAGATCCTGCAGACGACACACGCAAAAACAAACGCTGTCATGTTATCTTGTGTTTGGATGCCTGATGTATGGGATGTTGGAAGGCAGTTATGGGAGGTGATTATAACATAATTGTGATGATGGACATTGGCTCAGGCGTTTCAAAAGTGGTAAATGTGTTTCCATCATCCGTTTATTTTTTGTATGCTTTATCTTAAAATTTGAGATCTTAAAAAATAGGTAGATGGAAACAAAGCTACTGAGATGATCGGTGTTTCTTTGTTTTTGTTTTTTTGTGTGTCTCTTTCAGGGTTTTTGGGTTTGGATTCATGTCGTCTGGATGCAGTAAGCCCTCATAATGAAGGATTCATGGCTTTATGTATCAGTCAGTTTTGAGTTAATGGACTCCAAGCCCTTTCATGTGCCTCATGACACTGGGTGTGTATGTTTGTGTGCTCTCCAACTCAAATTGCTAGCAGGACCAGATAAGAGGAGATTTTCAGCAACTTGAAATGATTTGGAGGAAATAATTCATTTAGTTGACTTCAGTGATCTTATATAGCTCTGTTTGCAGTATATGCAGTGTCATATTCTACACTTTTGTGGTGTTTTATTTTTACTCTGAAATCCACTTATAATGTTCATCAAGGTTTCTTGCATCAAAAATGTCAGTTTCTGTTTTCTAACTGCTCTGTCATGATGATGGGAGGGAGCTTTGCATGATGAACAATGTGTTCATATTTATATGTATGAGTGTGTGTTAGGGCTGGGTAAAATATATAGATATCTTGATATTAATCGATTCTCATTTTTACGGAACAATATCGATTCTTAAATCCTAAGAATCGATTATTCTAGCCTGTTGTCAGTTAATGGACAGAACATTGAAGGACACTTCCCATCCAATATATCGCAATAAGCATTGTGGTTTGGTACTTTTAATATGAAACAAAGTCAAAGTATTCAAACAATAAATGCCGTTTTGGCGCTGTTTAATGTGGAGTGACAGATCGCTGTAGCACCTCAGATCAACAGACGCAGCAGCGCGAGGTGCACTTGAACTGATCATCTCCTCCACATTAATACCAGTTTCAGCACAAAATAAACATGACTAAACATCCGAAGGTAAGTTAAAAGAAAGAGTACAACTTTACAATCTGTATCCTGTCTCATGTAATCGCTCAATCAGTGTTTCAGCCGCTCAATAATGTCAATATAACAGCTTGTAAACAATGTCACGTAACCTCAGACATTTTGCTAAATATATGCACCATATAACATATTCATTATACAGTAAATGTTACGGTTCTTCAATGTTTAATTTATGTTTGAATAAATCCATCAAGTTTTTATGACAGCCACCATTATGTTTAAAAAAACCGAATTGAAGTAGAAATATTATTATGTAATTGTAACTTTATTATTTTAAAAACATCTAGTGTAATTTTAACATCAGTAAATTTTAACCTTCAATATTATAGTAATGTAGTACCAACTGACTCTCATGTATATTTTACAGCATTAGTTGAGAGATTTTTTTCCTTGAGAAAATTTGGCATGTACTGTACCTGATATATATCCAAAATAATCGATATTGAATCGAATCGAATTGGTAATCGAATCAAATCGCAAGCTTGTGAATGAGAATCGAATCGTGAAATTTGTCAAAACCCAGCCCTAGTGTGGTGTGTGTGTGTATATATTAGTGGTGTGATGGTTCAGATTGCTCACGGTTTTAGGGTCACGGTTCGGTTCGGTATGTGCTATGTTGAGGGAAAAAAGGACTATGGTCAAATAAAAATAAGGAAAATGATAACAAATAATCAAACTAAATGCAACAGCACAAATAAATACAATTGCAAAGATACAAATAAAATAAACAGTGTTTTTCAGGTGTTTCAGGTACAGAAACTTAAAAGTAAACAAGTGTAAAATAACAGTGCATATTTCACTGTATAAATTAAAGACCAATCCTTGTTGAAGTTACAAAAGCTATTCAGTCAAGATAAGTGAGTGATTTCCTTGTCTTCTGTTGTTTAACATTAAAAACAGACAGCAGGAATAGACTGCTGCTGAATAGATGTTTGCAAGGATACTCACAAAGACGGGTCGGGCATGTTGATATTTTTTGTGTTAGTTTGTCATTTCAAACGCAAGTCTTGAAAGAGAAATCAATATTTGTGTGGCACGCAAACACATTTTAGGTTTATTTCCTTATAAGGGTACCAATCGACCTTCTCTGTTTTTCTCTTTTTCTCTCTGTTTGTGTGTTCGTGCTCATTGGATGATTTCATCACTGATTGCAGTTTTTCATAATGACTTCAATAAAACAGGTTTTATAACTTGAAGGAATATTTCCATTACGATATAGTCTGTGTGTGTGTATCTGTGTGAATGATCTGACAGATAAATCTGAGGTATAGGAAATTATGATCCGCACTCATGAGAACAGTCTTCTTTTTGCGTTTTATTTTACATTTATTACTGATGGGAAAAGACACAAACGTTTCGGCTCAAAGCCTTCCTCAGTGTGCAAAACAATTCAATTAAATTCAAAGTGCGGATCATAAATTCCTATACAAAGTAACTTATCAGATTGACGCACCAAAATAAGATCAAGTAACGCAAGAGCGTTGCAAACGGCGTTGATAAATCTGAGGTAAAATGTTTCTGAAATATTTCTAAAAACTAGAAGGCAGCAGAAGGATTAATTGCAAGTTGGGAAAGATATGAATAAATATCTGTTGGGCTGAAACAAACAATTTTAATAATAGATTATTCTATTGTTTAATTCCAAATTTGCAAATTGAAGTCTGTATAATTTATGCTATACATTGTGTGCAAAAATTTTTAAAGTCATGATGAAACGGAAGTTGTGATGTACTGTACGACTGTATTGTGATGTATGTCCAAATGAAATGGATTATCGAAAATGTAGGGTGGGAACTCAATCCATTGGTTGTTGAATTGGATTTAGAGATGTGGGAGGCAGATCTGAATACAAGCTTGCAGTCGATTGTAAGAAAGGGGTGGAATTACTATGTTAAAAAAAGTGAAAAAATCTGAAATGCATACATACATGATGAATAGTTCACAATAAGATAAATATGATGCATTTAGAAAATAGGTTGATTTTTCATTTCATGCCGATGTTTAAGTATAAAAAAAATATCTGAAATTGCCTTGAAGAATTTGTTGACTTTTGAATGCTTGAATGCTTGGACATCCTGCAATGAATAACTCATACAATAAGTCAATAAGTCATAGTTACAATTCTATGTTTTGAAGGGCATTTCTTGGTTGAACTGTTTCTTATAGGAATACAGTGAATTTCATGATAATCAATCAGACATTCCAAAAGCTTGCAATTTATTTTATTTTTTTTTTTACTTGTGTACTAAAGACATTTTAAGACGTTTACTCTCTCTCTCACTTTATTCTAAAAAATAATTTAAAAACAGTGCTACACAGATAGCCGAATCAATAACCTTCTCGTCTGCCATCTCTCTCTCTTAGCCGTATTGTGTGGCAGTACTGTATTGTGTGTTCCTGATCTCCCGTTACAGGCTCTTTAGTGTGCTAATCTTAATATCACTCTGTTCCATTAGCTGCGCTCTCTTTGTCTTGCTCTCTTTCTTGATTCAGATGTCAGAAATCAAATCAGAGGGGGGTTTTCTGATTGACAGCATCACTGTGTGCGTTTGTCACAAGTGTTCTTTCCTTTTTATTGATGGAGCTGTTCATAGCCTTCAGATGGTTGCGAAAATCTGTATTGTTATTATTTTTTTGTCCATCCGTTCTGAGTCAGGATGTGGTTCAGTCTGTCCACTCCACTTCTTCTCTCGTGGCATCTCATCCCTTCCTCTCCCTCCCTTTCCCTGTGGACCGAGGAACAGAGGCAGTAAGGTCACAGATTGTAGGAGCATCGCTGCATAAATGACTTTTTATAGACATGATGCATAAATATCTGACATTTTAAGAAAACACGTGTCCCCAAATTAACTGTTAAATGTATTTTTACACCATCCCTTGTGGTTTGTTAACTTAATTTAGCCAGAATCACAAGGTCTTAGTAAAGAAATTGATTTGAAAACCGCGGACAGCAGTTACTACAAGCAATGATTTGTGATAAATTTTTAGTCAGACATGACTGAAAGTAATCACATATGATTCAGTGAGTCAGTAAACATGCCTCAAGACCGATTCAGTTACAGTGATTTGCCTTGTTGTCTAAATGATTCAGTCTGTTTATAACCGATTTGTGAATCACTCCTATCAAATCTTTTAAATCTATTAAAAAGGTTAAAGAGTTAAAAATAGCCATTTGTTTGCAAATCTGATATTACTACAATAAATATGTGTTTGTTGCAACACAGTACTAAGATGTGTTGCCTGTTTTTATTTTGATGTGCCCTGTTTTTCTTTGTTTCACCTACTGTATGCAGGTAGTTAAAATGCATGTGACCACATCACATAGTTTAAATGCTAATCCATCCTGTTGCGTCTTCGAGATAAATGAAGGAAAGCCCTAAACAAAAGTTTTAAACATAATATAAGACATTAAAAAGACCCTCCCAATCTGATCACAAGTGGTCACAGGAGATGCATGTTATCAGCTGTAAACAGCATGTCGTGGTGGACCCCTTGTGATCAGATCACATGTGGATGTAAATACTAGTTATAAACACAAGCCATCCTCGTTCTTGCTCGCTTGGTTTTCTCTGTGTGTGATGGCGTGCAATAGCAGCTTTAGTGTTCGTGTTGGGGCAGATGTGCTACTGGTGCCCAGTGAAGAATTTTCCTCCAGGATTTGCCAGTCAGTCTGTGTGTGTGTGTACCCTCTCTACCCTGCTCCACTTCCTGCTATGCGATGACCCACTTTGTCACTCCTTTTCTCTTTATTTGTTTATGTCAGCCTTCCTCAAATCTACAGGTTTTGTTTTGCTGTGCAATCAGAAGTGTAAATGGCGTATGAGGTACTGTGCCTCCCAGATTAGTCTGTTGCATTTATGTATTTTAAAGACTTTAGCCTTTGTCTATTTATGTAATAGAGAGAGAATGCTTGGGTAATAGCTCAAGATGAGTGTAAAACTCTCTCTCTCACACCCACAGCATTTTCCACTGTTTTTATGGGGGTGTTTATTGTCTATTAATGAATGTTGTAGATCTACATTTACTAGCTAGACAGAAAACAGAAGCCCGGTTTCCAAATTGTTTAGACATTCAGAACTGAGCCTGTTTTAGATCAGGGTTTTGTAAATTTCTGGTTCTGCTAAAATCAATATTTTTTTATAGTCTTTAAAATAATTCTTAAACATTTGATTGACTTTGCGGCTGTTTATTTTAATTAGATATGTACATTACCATTCAAAAGATATAAAAAAAGAAAACTTCTTTTAAATTGCAATAATATTTCACAATATTGTGTTTTTTACTGTATTTTTTCTTATCAACTAAATGCTAAAAAACTAAATTTTTTATCGACTAAAAACTTTGGTCAGCATGAGACATTAAATAAAATCTTACTGACCCCAAACTTTTTACCAGTAGTGTAGTTCATGGGGTCACTTAAATTCACTCAATCATTATAAGTAATAAACATGTCTCTGAGGGCTTGCTTATTCTAACAACATTTAGACGGCTACAGTTGTGCAATCTGTACATTAGGACTAACGAGTGCTGCTAAACACTTGTTACATTCAGTTCACTTTTGACTCATTAATTCTTCAAAGAACATTGCATGCTATGTTTGGAAGTCTTGTACAGTTCTTGTTGTAATAAAAGTTGTGAACACATAGGCTATGCAGACCTGCAGCCTGTCGGTCTTAAATTCTCAGAGCAGGGTTTGACAGTCTTGGCTTCATTGCTCACACCTCAGATGTTGACAGGTTTCTATCAGCAGACACCTGCCAGGTGTCTGATCTACACAGAATGCCAATCATGGAAAAATTTCATATTAGGGTCTTTTTATAGAACGGTAGTTAAGATGGACCTTGAAAACGCAGTCAAAAGACTCTCTGGCTTTGGCAGGCAAAGTAAATCTTAAGGTATCTAGAGCTTCATGACCTGCAGCCACACATCCGAGCTAAAACAACACACCGACTTTAAGGATCTGTGTGGTAATGGGTCTGAGAAATGAACTGTACCCTAGGGAGCACAGAGTGCACATATGAAATATAAGAAATGAACCACGAAATGAGTTACAGGTGTGGTTCTTTCTGTTTTTGGCTGAATGTTGATGGGAGTGCAGCAGGAAACACATTGAAACAATAGCGATACTGTGATGTAGTTCTGTTGAACATGTACTGCTTGTGTTTAGGGTTCAGATTAGGGATGCACCGAATGTTCGACAAACCGAAATAAAGCGAAAAGGCCGAATAATATGTACCGAACAACGACTAATGCGATCACATAGAGGCGCGCACTAATGCAGCAAACATGTCGGCAGTGTGAAAGTATTTAAAACTATCAGAGAAAGACGCAGAAATCATTACAAGCATGAAGCACAGACAGCGAGAGACTGTTTAGTGCTGCATCACGTCTCCGATGAGAAAAGGTGGCTGATGCTGGTGGTTAGGCTACTGTATGATGATTGAAATCTCGAAATGGCCTCAAACGATTAGTAAATAAACTGCAGAATGTTATATTTTCTAATGCACGCACAAATTGCATGTATTCTGACAACGCTGCACGAGCTCGCGCCGCAAGGGTTCAAAGTCCAAAGTGTGAGGAAAATCTGCGCTGAAACTGTGTTACTCATCAGTTGCTCAGTAACATTTTTGTGAACTTTTTAAAGGCATGTGACAGTGTGATACGTGCGACAAACATCTTCCCAAATTCGTAATGAGAATCATAAATCTGCATGCTGTTGTCAACAAAAAGAAGCACTGAGACCTTCCTGCGGGTTTCTGCCAAAACAAAAGCAGAGAAAAAGCAACAACTCCATCAACATTCATAATGCTTGTAATTTTACTGTTGTTCTGTAAAATAAAATAAAAAGACAATAATAATGATAATAATAATTACCCTACAACAGCTCTATTAATACATTTATTATAACATTCACACATAGTGTTCAAATTGGGATCTGTAATATATTCTAATGTTTTAAAAGAATTATTTTCTGCTCAGCAAGGCTGCCTTTATTTGTAAAGTAAAAAATACATGCCTGATTCAAGTCTCAAAAAATATTATTTAATATTATTTATAATATTCATTTTAAGTTAAATCGTGCTTTGTTGGTATAATGTCTGCTAGAATGTTAAAAAAAGGTTCAGTGTTAAGTAAATCTTTTGAAATATGATATGTAATATGTAATATAAGTCTATGGTGTCCCCAGAATGTGTCTGTGAAGTTTCAGCTCAAAGTACTCAACAGATAACAGATTATATCATTTTGAAAATGCCTATTTTGAGTGGAAGCAGAAAAACGCTGTTTTTCGGGCCTGTCTCTTTAAATGCAAATAAGCTGCTGCTCACCGCCCCCTTTTCCAGAATAGAGCTGCGCCATTACAGCTCGGACCTGCTAAAAACATCTGTTATGGTTCTGATTATCATGTTTATCACGCTGAAATCATGCAGTTTAAACCATATGAGTTTAAACTTCTGATTAGGGTTGGGCCGATAGACGATGCCATCGTCCATTGCCGATGGCTGATAGACATCACGATGTTGAGCCGGCATCGTGACCCCCCCCATTCCCCCCGCATCCCAATACTGTGTTCGGAAAGAAAATGACGTGCAGGCGGAACCCCTAAAGGGAATAAATACGAGATGGGAGGAAAATATATATTTCAATATTTTTCCTCGCAGTTATATAATTGGGTAATTATACTACATATTTCGGCATCAGGGAGCCGCTATTACACCTGGCATTGTGCTATTGAATATACGATCGTTTTTAGTTTCACTTTCGAGATTCGTGATCGCACGTACTCTGTTTATACTATGGAGCGGCAGTACTTGCCACACATTTTACAAGATTATATGTTTGTCAGTGGTACTGAGGATCTGCAAATCATTCGCCATCGTCCTCAGTCATCTCTCCTTACTCTGTTTATGTGGTAAGTGAAATTTTATGTACTGTAATGTAACAGGCAACCGTTACGGCATGTCTACACCAGATGCGACAGTTGTCGTGTCGCGCTGCGCTGCATTAGCTAAAGTCTGTCTACACTGGACGCGACAAAGCGACCGTTGAAAATTATTTGAAATTTGTGTCAGCACATCATAAATAGAACGTGGCAGCAGTTTACTGTCAGGGATTTGTCGTGTTGCGCCGCGCCACATCCACTGTAGACAGTATCACTTATTATAATGAGTTCTATAGACTGATCTATATATAATAGATCTCTATTATAGATCAGTGGTTCTGTAGTATTTTGTCGCGCCGCGCCGCTCGTGTCAGGTGAAGTTCTTATTCACACACAAGTTTACGTTAAAAACACACGAGTTACAAAAACAGTCGGTTTTGTCTGCGAAGGTAAACTGCTGGGAAATAAATTGCATGTTTATTGTAGATCTAAATGGTGTTCTGTGCTCGTCTGTGCAGACAAAGACAGAACAGTTAGCATGTTTTGCTCAAACTTTCGCCATGGCATTAGAATAAGGATTCACACTTTGGGCACACCCCCTAACTCCACCACCACCCTCCCCCCGCTCGCCGCTGCCCCCGCTGATGTCCATCCATCGCGATGTTTTACTGTAGACATCGTCCGATGCCAATTTTGTAGACATCGCCCAACCCTACTTCTGATATACGGTTTTCTGAGAGCACACATTCGAAGCATACGGACAGAAAGCGGCTGTCACAGCATGTGAGTACTAAACCAAGTTCTTATTCACACACTGCTCAAACTTTCGCCATGGCATTAGAGCTGGTACACCGTTATAGCTTGCGAAAACACAATGACGGTGCCGTGGGTGGAAACTTACAGATTAAGGGGCAGTAATGTTGTAATGAGATCTCTTTGCAACGTCACCAAGGGAGCGAAATCAAACGCGCTCGTTTTCTTAGACGCTTGCAGAAAAAGGCTTACCAAAACAAAGTTACTGGGTTAATATTTTTCAC
>NW_015540946.1:1603506-1606338 GCF_001515605.1 Sinocyclocheilus anshuiensis
CCCGTTGATTCTGCGTCGCGGTCCGCTCTGAACAGCTGAAAGCCCGGCAGATTTAACCGCGCTGGCGTATGGCGTCATTCAGCCAGGTTTCTGTGAAACACAGAGCAGCAGAGTGTGAAAAATCCTTATTTGTCCGGGAGAGCAGAAGTTCGTCTGTTTTATTGGGTAGAGAGCGGAGATTCGCCAGATGGATGCTAGGCAGCGCCGTTCTGAATCCGCGCTTCCTGAGCTTCACGAGTGCGCCGGCTCGCTTCCCCCGTCTGCACGTCCTGAAGCGCTTGATCAGCGCAGCTGCTCCGCCAACTACAACGTTCAGCAAAACGTCCGAAAAAACGAAATCCGGTAGAAGATTGTGTGGTGTGTTCTGCCGAATATTCAGCAGCTCATCCCCGGTAAAAGTGATCGTGTTTGAGAAACAAAAAACAGGAAAAACTAACAAAAACAGTACAAACACTGGAGAGCCAAACACTGAGGCTGCCGTCTGCGGCACCATCGCACTCAATTTATTTATTTATTTATTATTATTTTTTTTTATAGCACTTAAAACCTGGAAAAGTCAGATTTTCATGATATGTCACCTTTAAATAAACCTTTGTAAGGTCTTTTTTATACCTTATTAGTGTCATGTTTTATGTCAAATTATTAAACTTTTATATTTATATACTTGTATTTAATTTTTTACTTTTTTTAATTAAAACAAATTTATTAGAATAATACACATTAGTATTACATAATGATACATTGATACATATTATATAATCGTACATATTTTTCACGACTCTTTGATGAATAGGAAGTATTTAAAAGAACAGCGATTATTTGAAATGGAAATATTTTGAAACATTATAAATGTTTTTACTGTCACTTTTGATCAATTTATGCATCCTTGCTGAATAAAATTTCTTTCAAAAACATTGTGACACATCCATGAGGAAACATAAAGCCATTTTGTAAAACTTTAATAAGATCATGTGAAAAGAGAGAACTGCAGTAGTGCATGTCAACTAGCCTAGAGAAAACACACAAGTCCAAGTAGGAATGGAAATAGAAAGAGTTTTGGTATTTCAGAGCGAGAGATGACTGAAAACAGATTGTTTTCTGTGCTCCATGTCAAACACAGCATGATGCTGTAGGGCAGGAGGGAATGTGAGTGTGTTCTAGAAATGTAGAGAGACACAATGGAGCATCTGTGCATGGTTTCTGTGATGCTCTCTTGCTGGTTTCCCAGACACTTTTTAAGTCTAGTCATTGTTTGAAATGCTCTATCATTGTTGATTCTCCACAGAAAATCATTTTTTTAGGAGTACTGACGTTTCTCTGTTCCTGGGAAACTGATATGTATAGTAATCTAGAATAATCCAGACACTCAGCAGGAGATGCCTTAGATGGGCATAGATCAGCCTTCTGTCTGCTCTATCATGTTTGGAATGGTTTAGATGAGGACAGTAATGTTTCTGAAAATGAGACACATACACCACACATGCATAAACGCACACCTGTCAGAATGCGGTCAAGCCTCTTACTGCTGGTAATCCAATTCAAGATTGCGAGTCCTGGTTCCTGTGTGTGTGTTCTCTCTCTCAGCCCTGCTCAGATGTGCTGAAACCTTTTTCTCCTTCTAGTCTAATAGTTTGTTTATCTGTAAACCTTTTGATCGTTCGAATCGTGAGTGTGTATTGTGAATGTTGTACCGTAAGGTGTATTTGTGCTTTAGTGTGAGGGATGAATTGAACTCCATTAACACATTCATCTAGCGCACACACACTGGCCTCTGAAAAGCAGTGAGTTTGTTTGCTGCTGGGCTAGGCTGTGTGATATGGGTATGAATTGATTGACTTTGAGCTCTTTCTTGAGAAGGCTGGTCAGCATCTTTCTCTCTCATTTCTCATCTGATCTTGTTCTATGTTGGGACACAAGTGATTCAGACTCAAATTTGCTGTAGCTTGTTCACAGCAGAACTGAAATCTGAAGCTCTGGTAGTGTTTCTTTTAGATAATGTGCTTGTTAAATACTTCATTAGTGCTTGTTGAATTTTTTTTCTCTTGTGTTCTTTTTATTAGGCAACCGGACAAGCTAGTTGTTGTCTGGACACGCAGGAGCCGAAGGAAGTCTTCCAAGGTGGGTAATATTACTTTTTTTTTTTTTAATGCAGTTTCAAACAATGCCTCAAGTAGGTTTACATGTGCAGTAACTAGTGGGTTTTTGCGTAGTTGAGCTACATTCTTAATATAAAATTTGATGGATTAAATACACATCACAGATCAGCTTTTGGAGCAGACACACAATGCTGAAGACAATTGTAGCTAGGCATGGGACGATAACCGGTTTCAAGGTATACCACGGTTTGGAAAAGTCACAGTTTCAAAACCACAAAAATTTCCCGTTATACCGTTCCTGCGGTATGCGCAGTTTTTTTAAGTGTCGTCAAAGACTGAAAGTGCAGGACTCCCTCAGTTGTGTGCAGCGAAGAACGTAGCGAGTCACACGACCCCTCCCCCTCCGGTTGGTGCGAGAGAGTTCAAAATTAAGAGCTCCAACCCATGTTCTTAACTAAGAAAACTTAAATGAGAAAGAAGTCAGTGAATTGACTTGTACCTGAACTTTAAAGAGGACTCAACCCTCTTTTTATTTGTGATACTGTCTCAGTCTAAATTACATTCACACTAGGCATGGGACGATAACCGGTTTCAAAGTATACCGCGGTTTGGAAAATTCACGGTTTCAATACCACTAAAATTTTCCGTTATACCGTTCCTGCGGTATGCGCATTTTTTTTTATGTCGTCAAAGACGGAAAGTGCAGGACTCCCTCAGTTGTGTGCAGCGAAGAGCG
>NW_015540946.1:1606539-1618365 GCF_001515605.1 Sinocyclocheilus anshuiensis
AAGACAATTCCTGTGCTGTGATTTCGGCTATATTTGCATGTAAAATTAGAGAAGCAACATAATATCTATTTTAACTGAAGGCGCTGCTCCTCTCAGCCGCTCGCTGTACAGAGCAGACGCAGAGAGAGAGGTGTGCGCACGCTGACCTCACGCAGTTGCGTCAGTACCAGCGATAACAGAGACTCGCTAAGGTTTGTCCAAGAAGTCGCTAGATTTGTCGCTAGTCGCTTTTTTGGAAAAATAGTCGCCGGGGGGTCTGAAAAGTCGCTAAATCTAGCAACAAAGTCGCTAAGTTGGCAACACTGGTGTGTATGTGTTTTGATTATATTTTTGATTATTGAGCTGCAGGTTTAGGCTCATTTAAGTGACTGCATTTTTTTTCATTTATATGGATTTTTTTTTTACAGAAAAGAATTGATTTATGTTCTGATTATTGTTGAGCTGCAGGTTTAGGCTCACTTAAGTGACTGCATTTAATTAAGTTAACTAATTATTTAGCCTGACATGTTTACTGTTCCAAAATGTTCTATATGTTTCTTAAAAATAAAATGTGTTCTGTGGAAAAAAAAGTTGTTTTTTTACCCAGACATTTAAAAATAACATATTTTAGAGCTGTAATCGCAATACCGTGATACCGTGATATTTTTTTTATCTAAGGTTATCATACCGTCAGAATCTCATACCGGCCCATGCCTAATTGTAGCCCAATTAGCTTTTATACATGCTGGACAATGTTGAGCTACAATTACATTATCTAGCTCTGTAAGTCTGACTTAACAAAACCAGACTAGTACTGTAAGAGTAGTCTGACTGAAGTGTTTATATGACATTTTAGTTTTAGTCCAACTGAAATCAAACTTTTAAATGTGCATATAAATGCACTTAATGATTGAGCTAATGATGTGAGTATGGGATGGCGCAGTTTCTTCTTGTGCTGATATTGGCTCAAAAATTATGCACATCAACTTTAATGAATCATTAAAGCTTTATGTAACAACGTATCACTCCAAATTCATGCAAAAATCATGTTTTTGTCTTGTTTTCCAGTTAAAATGTCTAATTTACTTGTAGCAAAATGACTTAATGATAAGTCTTATGCTTTATGCTTAAAACTTAAAAAAATTCTTCCAATGGGGTAAGAAAAATATATTTAATTCAAACTGGAAAACAAGACAGAAATACTAAGAAAATAATTTTTTGCAGTGTAACAATGACTAGATTGTGTGATTTTATTTTATTTTGTATGAGTAAAGCTGTTTGTTTTCTTGTGTCTATTATAATCATTTTGTGTATCATCTAATGTATTTTTTATTTTTTTTTAACAGTCTCATAGCTGGCAGCCTGGCATTAAGAACCCATATAGAGGAGTGGTGGTGTGGCCTGTTCCAGAGAACATAGAGATCACTGTCACACTATTTAAGGTAAACACATGCACTTACACACGCACACATTAAAAACACTGTTTCATCTAGGGGCCAAGTAGGCCTAGACGTTATTGGGGCCAGTTGTAGCAGTTGGCTTTTTCCCAGAAGCTGATTGGTTGAGATCTGCAGGTCTGCTAGTGTCTAGACGTCCTGATTCCACTTTAATTTAACTTCCACAGTCCAAATTGTAACCCCCTTCTCAAGTGTGTGTACAGCAGAAACTGACACGGCAGCAGGAAGTCTGTGCTTGGTATTTTAGTCTTTTTGAAATGCCGGTCAGCAGATTTTTACATCTGGCACGAGAGAAGTGAGACCTTACATCCTAAATTGTCAGACCCAGGTGCAGCCATAGAGGAAGTACATCTATTAGACACAAAGAGAGAGAGAAGTTTGTAGATCGGAGGCTCCTCCTGCTAACAGCACAGGATTTGAGATGCCAGTACTCTTGTCTCAGATGACATTCTGACAACAATTCTGACGTTGAGTTCGGAATTTTAAATATATTGTTATATAACTTGTATTAAGCATACATATGTATAGTGGTATGTACAGTTTATTACTATACTTAAGTATGCATAAAAAATTTGTGTATATACACACACACACATTTTATATAAATATTTTCACATACATACACATCACACATGCAAGTTACGAGCTAGTGCTGACAGGCTGACCTGGTGTTTGAATATCCTCTAACAGTCTCCACATTGTGTTTATGTACAGTAGGTCACACACACAAAGTGCTTGTCCAAGCTTTTTCCTTATCAGCCCTCTCCTCACCAAACCACGCTAACACACACTAATCAGTGTCATGTACAACTACATCTCCCAGAGTTCATTGTAGTAGGTCAATTTGGCATTCAGGAGTTCATGAATGTTTCATTTGTGCACCGCCAACCTTGCAGTCAGCTGACCGGGATAGTTCCAGAACAGCTGGTCAGGTGAACTGTATGTATTTGCATCCTCATATACACATTTACCTGACTAATAAACCTGATTCAACTTTGAAATAGGCTCACAACATAGATCAGTATGAGAAGAATTTATCTGACTTGTATGAGACAGACAGATCACTTTCTCTGTGACCTATTGCACTGCAATTGGTCATTATATTACTGATGTAGCCAGATGAAGCTTTAGGTAAGTAATTTATGGAAACATCTCTACATCCTTTGTATGTTTTGCATTTTATTTCCCTCAAGAAATGCACATCTTGCTTCGATCTCTATTGTTGATCAGTAAATGGAGATTGATTTGATCTGTGGAGTTGCTTTTCCCCAGTATCTCTTACAAAATACACTAAAAACAGGCTTTATTCTGAGACTTCTTTAATGAGCCATGTCTCAGGTCATATGCCATCTAATTCATTTCCACATTCTGTTTTTCAGGATCCCCACGCAGAGGAGTTTGAAGACAAAGAGTGGACCTTTGTTATTGAAAATGTGAGTGCTTTTATTACACTCTTGTGGTTCTGGTGAGTTCTGCTATGTATGTGCAGCCTGACACCTAGTGCTCAAATAGAGTATTCACACTAATGTTACAGATTCAGAGAGCCAGGATGAAGAATAACTGATTTGAGGCAGAAGATGTTTGTGTCACTTCGTGTCTGTTGTTCACTCATAGTTGTTGTCGTGTCTTAGATTAAAAGCAGATTACTTGTCTGGATGTTTTTTCAGAACCAGAACTAGCCTTTGAGCAAAACACAATTTTAATACAAATACAAATGCTTCACCATGCCAAATGGCTTTTGGCTTCTAGAAAATTGCCAGCTGTTTTGCTCTTGTAATGCATTGATTGTTGGAAATGTTTGTCTTGATGCTGATTTGTGTTTCGGATGCTTTTAGACGTCCCTCTGGTGTTTCACAAGATTGCTGTTGTAGATCTTTGCAGTGCGATTGGCTAGCTGGAGGACAGGGCTGTCCATAAACATGGCCGTGCTTGGCGTCTGTTTGGCTAATTATCTTGTGGCTTGTTGGAGCGCACTTTCATGACAGGAAAAAACAAAAAGGAGACTTTCAGGGGCTCGAAGACTGCTTTTGACTGCTCTTTACTCTTTTATACTGAAGGAGGAGATACTTTGCAATCTCTCTGCATGTGTTTTATATCCTCAGACACACACACACACATATACAGGTTTGTTTTTGTGAAAAGTGGGGACATCCCATAGGCGTAATGGTTTTTATACTGTACAGACCGTATATTCTATTGCCCTACACCAACCCTACCCCTAAACCTACCCCTCACAGGAAACTTTGTGCTATTTCAGATTTTCAATACACTCCATTCTGTGTGATTTATAAGCGTTTTGAAAAGTGGGGACATGGGGTAATATCCTGAAAAGTCACCTTCTCCTTGTAATACCTATGTCATACCTTTGTCATTATACAAATGTATGTCCTCATTTGTCACAAAAACACGCGCACACACAGGGCTCTGAAAGAAACACACAATTTGAGACTTAAAACTATAATAAATGCTGAGAGAATCTGGGAACACGTGCTGAGCAAAACACATCAATTAGGGATGTTATCTTTATATAATATTGCTGCTTTCTCTCTCTTGTAGCAGGCCTCTGATTAGAGATCAGTAAACATCACAGGCTGTTCAGTGGAATTGTCTGAGCTGTGTTTTGTGGTTTCCTTTGCCACAGAAGAATATTGTAATCTAAAAATACATTGGTGACTGTAATTTGTTTTTCTTTATGTTCATCCGTCTTCACTTCCCTCCAGTTACAATATACCTTTGTTTAAATTACCCACTTTTACATGTTCAGAATGGCATAACAGTTAGTTACACCTCCGCTCAAAAGTTTGGGGTCAGTGAGTGTTTTCTTTAATACTTCTATTCAGCAAGTATACATTAAATTTATCAAAAGTTACAGTCAATTTATTATTGTTTCATTGTATGTTATTTTGAACTTTCATCACGTTTTTTCAAAGAATCCACAAGTTTCCACAAAATATATTGAGCAGCACAACTGTGTTCAGCTTTAATAATAAGAAGAAATGTTACTTGAGAACCAAATCAGCATATTAGAATGATTTCTTATAGGGATGCACCGGAATTTCGGAAAATATATGGCGCGGCGCGCCGCCCAGCAGTGTTCAGCGCTCAGGTTTCACTCTCCCTCTAGCCATTGTCACTGCGCGGTGTGTTTTTTAAATTCAGTATCATTAAAAATATTTAGTTAAATTAAGAAGTCAACAAAATTACTTTATATTTTTTAATACAATTATAAATAAATATTTCAAAGCAGTTTCGGTTTTCAGCCCAGAATTTTCATTTCGGTGCATCCATAATTTCTTAAGTATCATGTGACAATGAAGACTGGAGTAATGGTTGCTGAAAATTCAGCTTTGTCATCACAGGAATAAATTTCATTTTAAAATATATTAATATAGTATTGCTATTCCACAATGTTACTGTTTTGCAGTATTTTTGAGACTTTGAAAAACAAAAAGTCTTACAGACTCCAAACTTTTGAATGGTTGTCTAACAATAATGTACTCTAGATTTCCATCCTGAACATGATATCTGTCTGTGTCTGGAGAGAGGCTGTTTGGATCCACAAACGTGGGCATCGGTCCAGATAGGGCTGTCCTATCCATCTGTCTGCTCAGCTGACACACACACAAACATCAACAAACAATAATAAACTCCCTTCACAGGTCCATTGTTAATGTCTCTGCTGGCAAGCGCTCATTCATGTCTCTGTCCTCATGAGGGAATTATCAACTTTTAGACACATTCAAGATGTCTTAATCAGCGTAAACACACATGCAGTTCTGTGTGTGTGATGACTGTATATGTGATGTGAGATTAATAGATTAAATGGTATTCCTTTGTGTTTGGGTTCCATGTATTCAGATGGAGAGTGGTTGAGGGAAGAGTGAGAACACAAAGCATAAGATCTGAATTCCTCTTGTCCATACACACCTCACTAATAACAGACTGATCAAAGACACTGTCATCTGACACCAGCAGTGAGACCAGAAGAGATCCACACACACCAGGTTCCCACAAACTCACTGAATTCCTCCTTCCACAAACACTCCCATCTCCCACAAACTCAAGCTCTCTCTTTCCTCGATCTCACTCTCTCTCTCTCTCTCTCTCTCTCTCTCTCTGTCTCTCTCTCTCTCTCAAACACAGACACACTAACTTGCATTTTTGCGTTTCGGTATGGTTTCGGTACAGCAGGGGGAAAAACTAAACACAAAATTACTTAAAAAAAAAAAAAATTTAACCGGTTTACTAAACAAATTGCTCTTTCTTTAAATTCAATTATAATTAAAATTTTCTTAGGAATAAAAATCTACCTCAGCTTATGCTCTAAACCAGTGTTTCCCAACCGGGGTTCCGTCTGTCGAGAGCAGGGGTGCCGTGTAAAAAATCCTTTTTTAATATTTTTAAATTGCTAAAATGTTCATTAAAAATGCAGTAAAACAGTAATATTCCAAAATATTATTACAATCTAAAATAACTTTTATATTGTAATATATTTTAAAATATAATATCTTCCTGTGATGTAAAGCTTAATTTTCAGCGTCATTACTCCAGTCTTCAGTGTGACATGATCCTTTATAAATAATTCTAATATGCTGATTTGATGCTCAAAAACATTTCTGATTATTATCAATGTTGAAAACAGTTTTGCTGATTCATATTTTTGTGGAAATTATACATTGATACATGATACATTTTTTCAGGAATCTTTGACGAATATAAAGTTCAAAAGAGCAAATTTATTTAAAGTATATATATGTGTATATTAGGGATGCAATGGTAGACAAACATGACGGTTCGGTAGCTACATACCTCAGTTTTGACGTCACGGTTCGGTATGGTTTCGGTACACCAGGGGGAAAAAACTAAACAAAATAGCTTTTTTTATTAAGCAGTGGTTTACTGAACAAATGGCTCTTTCTTTAAATAAATTCAATTATAATAAAAAATTTCTTAGGGTAAAAATCTACCTCAGCTTATACACTGAGCTATAGGGTTACAATTAACTTTTAAATATTAACATTTCTATTTGTTGTTGAAATATATTCATTTTCACAGTTGCTGTCATAACTTGTTTCATAACAGATTTATTTAAACATACATTAGATAATTAAGATATCACTAACAGGTAAAGTAAAATATAATGAGTGTATAGTCTAATATTTTGTGAAATGTTCTTCTCTAGACTTTCTCTAGCGAACTAATGAGCTGTGAACACTGATAACTTGCTTGAGGTAAATTACTGTAAATGCTATGGGACATTTTGTTTGAAAGTGGATTGCGAGTTTACATGAGGCATGAGATGTTCATTCATGTTTATTTTGCATTAAAACTAGTAGTAAAGAGGAAGGGATGATCACACTCACTCGTGTTCTGCGCTGCCGTTTGAACTGAGGCGCCTATATACAGTGACCCGTCACTAGGGTTGGGTATCGAGAACCGGTTCCAAATTTCCAATAATCAGGTATTCGATAAGACATGTGCATTTCCATTCTGCTTAACGATTCACGCGTTCTCATTTTAATGTGATTTTAAACTATTTAAGTGCAGGAAGGGAAAGAACTTGCACACTGTTTGCGTGCAGCGCACACATCTGAAGCGCGAGCACAGAGAACAGTGGTCCCGATGCAGGTTCCCAACCTGTGTCCGTTCTCGAACTGTTCCGTGCATTTCCACAAAGGTTGTTCCGGGCCAGAACTGACTTCTCTTTCACATTTATCGACCAGTATGCACGAAATACGTCAGTATATCATCATAAACACAGCCATGTTTTTGTCTTTTACATTACTATAAGGTTACAATTAACAACAGAACCCAAACTTAAATTTAATTACTTTTTATTTTTTAAAAATTGTATTCAGACATGTAAATTGCACATAATGCAATACATTCCACGGTTGAAACACTGATTGAGCGATTACATGAGGCATGAGATGTTCATTCATGTTTATTTTTGCCTATCATTAATGTTAATCAAAGAACAACAGAAAATCATTAACTGACTGAATATCTTTCGTAAATTTAATGAGGATTAATCAATATTTTATTTATGAAAAGAAAACTATACAGTGTTTTTAAACTTTTGATTTCAATTTCTGTACCTGACATTTGTTCAGTTTTATTTATTTATGCTATTGCTAATTAATTTGTTTACTTGTCTTTAACAATTTAATGTTTGAAATTTATATTAGTCTAGTTGTTTTTTTCTGTGGTATTTTTTTTTTATAAAACCATAGACATAAAACAGAATAAATATGTTTGACATCTAAATATTTGGCTTAAAATTTGTTTAATGGGTTTTTTATCTTATTGGAATCGGAATTAGGAATTGATAAGAATCGGAATTAGGAATTGATAAGAATCGGAATCGATAAGCAGAATCGGAACCGGAATCGATAAAATTCAAACGATACCCAACCCTACCTGTCACACCACATCAAGGAGCGTCAAAACGGCATTTATTTGTTTGAATTTTCTTGAAAAAAACTGTACATAATTTGAAAGATGAAACTTTGTTTTGTATCAAAAGTAACAATATATAAAACTGGAAGTTTCCAGTGAAGTTCCACACTCCACATGCGTATCCAACCGAAAGACCCGTACAGAAAATTGAGCATTGACAATCAGGGAAAAACATTTTTTTTTTGCTTTTTGCTCTACACACTGGTTCATTCTGCCCTGTGCTCCTGCCTGCTGTGAGAAACTGTGAGGAAAACAGAAGAAAGAATGAAAGGGGGATAGAAAGAAAGAGAGGAGTATAAAGGCGGGAGAGGAGAAGAGAGCATTCCAAGAGAGACCGACATCAAAGCTCCTTGAGCTGCCCTATTTAGCACCACATTTCTCTGTGTGTATTTGTGTGTGTGTTTGAGAGAGAACAGTGGCAGCCTTTCCAGCCATTTTCAGTCTTTATTCCTCATATCAGAGTTTTGTGTTCTGTTTCACTCTGGGTTTAAACCTGCAGAGTTGTGTCTGTAGTTTGTTTCTGCAGTTCTGCCTTTGTGAAAATCGTTGTTTTCCAACTGGAGTCATGCTACTTATCAAAGTTCAAAGTAGCGAAGAATGTAGTCTTATTCCTGGACTAATCTGTGATGTTTCACAGATTAAAATGGCTAATGGAAAAGCAGAGTTGTACAAGGAATTTTCCAAGATTCTGTCATCATTTACTGTGAACTGTTGCTGTATGGAAAAGAGCTGACATTATTAACTTCGCTCTATTAACAGCGAGTTAATAATGTCGGAACTGTCAATTTTGGATGAACAATTTTTTGCTCATTTCCTCCTCCAGCCACTAGAGGGCAGCATGTGACTGACCACAAATACGTTATGTTCACAGGTCCTGGATTAGATACAAGTAAAAGAATAAGAGGAAATATGAAACAATATAAAGAAAACGTACATTCTAAGATAAAAGAGGAAAACACGTTTGTTGAAGCAGAATGATTCATTTCCTGTTGTTCAAACAGTGATATGCTGCTTTTACCCTTGTCTGCAGTTTCTATTTAAGCATGATCTTCAAGTCAGAGCCTTCAGGGTTGTGCCACTCTAAAACAAGGACACAATTTTGCATGTTTTGTGTTTAAGAGTAAGAGAAATTTGCCAAATTCCAGACCAATTCTTGCTTCTGATCTATCATTCTATCATTCTTTTTTATTATTTTCTTTCTCTCTCCCTCCTTTTGTGTTGATCTGCTGCCTTTTGTGGACTTCGTCCAAAACATTTAAAGTCATTTCCACCTCAGTTCTCCTCTGTCCAGGGGTCCTGCGTCAGGAGCACATTACGTGGGCTACTGGTCCACAAGCTGCCCCCTGGTCCTGCACTTCTCTGGAGACCACACAGAATAATTCAGCCACCCAGCCAGGCATGCTGAGCAAAGCTGGTGTGGAGACTGAAATAGAAAAGTTTATGTATGTCTCTCTAGGGATTCATCTGAACTGAATGTAACTGGCTCTTAACTTTTATTGCTGCTTTGCTTTGTGTAATTTTGTCAGATCAGAGCCTCAGACACACATGGATTTCACTTTAAATGGGATATTAACCTGTGCGCTCTTATAGAGGATTTCAGTGATTATTATTTAATTTTATTTTTAGTGAATGTGTGTCTTTTTAGTGAGTTCAGGATGGTCTGTAGTTTAAGTTTGAGTTGGATTTTCATTTTGGTCAAATCCAGGGATGCACCCACCAACATTTGTTTTCATGTTGTGGCTGATAACTAAAATGGTATTAAAATACTTTATTGTCTACATAAATTAAGGTAATAATAATAATAATTTAAAAATAAAATGCTTAAAATTAAAACAATTGTTTTAAATTCTACAAGTAAATTCAGGCAACATTATGATATACAGTATAAAAATGGATATTTCGGGTTTTGCTAAAGATTACATTTAACATTTTTTAATATTATTAGTGCTTTTAAATATTAATTTTAATGTAGTGTTAAATGACAGCAAAGGTAATCTAAATGTAAAAATAGCGATGCTTAAGTGTTTGTAAATGTTAAATGGTTCTGTTCATTTTTTTTTCTTATTTTCTATTTCGGCTTAAAGTGTAAGATGCCATTTATGATGGTTTTTGGAAATGTTTTCAATGCATTCCAGTAAAAACACTTTTAGGTTATTGTGTCTTTAGCTAACAATAACAAGTTTGCTAATCAACATTACAACTTGAACAGAAAAGTATGATTTGAACAGTTTTCCAGGATTAATCGGCCGTCACTCATAGCATGCCACTCAATACCAACGTTCTTCTGGACCTTTAAAGAAAGTTTGCTGTTTTCTTGTTGATGCAGAGTAAAACAAAATTTGTTTATGCAATATGAACAACCTAGAGTGACACTGAGAGCATTAGGTGCAGATATTGATCTACCATTTCATGGTTTGTGTGTATATATACAGAATACTGTGTGTGTGTGTATACCATGCTTAAAGTTTAAGAGGGGATAAGCAAGTTGTATTTTCAGTGTTGTGTTTTATTCACTGTTCAAAAGTGGGGTCGGTAAGGTTTAATGTTTTTGAAAGGAGTCTCACAAAGACTGCATTTATTTAATCAAAATATTATATTTTAATATATTTTAAAATGTAATGTGAATTTTCAGCAGACCCTTCAGAAATCATTCTCATATGCTGATTTGGTGCTCAAGAAACATTCCTTATTAATATGTGTTAAACAGTTGTGCTGCTTAATATTTTTTCTTTGATGAAAAGGAAGCTCAAAAGAACATCATTTATTGGAAGTAGAAATATTTAGCAACATTATAAATGTCATTACTGTCACTTTTGGATCAATTTAATGCGTCATTGCTGAATAAAAGTATTAATAAAAAAAAAATAAAAAAAATAAATCATACTGCCCCGAAACTGAACGATAGTGTATATAATAATGCAAGTGACATGAATGCTATTTGCTATAATTTTTGCTAATTAAAAAAATTAAATCTGTTATAAGGCCAAAAAGGTTTTTTTAATACTAAAAATAATGCCACATATATTTAAAATAATAATATTTCAATAATATTTAAATGTTTATGGCTGGTAAATGTTTTCAATTGACTGGGCATCAGCAGTTGTGAGAGTTCATTTTGGAGTCTGTGTGTGTGTTTGACAGCCAGCTTAACAGGATTCCTAACAGGGTTGGAGATCAGATGTAAGGCAAGGTCACATTCGACTCTTAAGCCCACCTCACACACGTACACAAGCAAAGAAATTCAAAACAGAAACACTCTTTGTTTTCCCCTCTACTGTGAGATGGAAGCAGGAATAAACATGCACACGTGAGTGTTAATCTGTTTCTCAGTTCTGAGGTCACACTGCTGCACACAGACTCTTTCAGGAGTCTGTGTGTGTGTGTAGGGCTGGGTATCGAGTTCGATACTTTTTAGGCACCGACCGAATTGCCTCGATACCATCGAGTATCGAAAAACGTCTCGTCGTTCGGTACCAAATTTCGATACCTAAGGGGTTAATCTCATCAGCTTCAGTGAGCCAATAAGCCTTCAACACACGACAGATCGATCAGTGTTTGACATCCGTGAGAGCGATTCGAAAGCGCAAGGAGCAGTCTGCTCTCTTAGCTCTCGTGGTACTGTAATACATCGACCGGTCTGCACAGTCGGTCTGCGTCAAGTCGAACACACCTACTAGTTTACACCGGTTACACTCAGAGATGTGGCGCACACGTGAGGCTGTAGTGTGAATGCGTCCCAGCCCCCATAGATGTAAGGCTACATTTACACTGGTGCGTTTATGTTTTAAAATGAAAACGATCCTCGTCATACTGGCGTTTCCACTGCGTTTCAAGCTGGCTTACCACTATCTCCGACAAACGACAAGCGACAGACATTCAGTCATTCATTTCCAATGGAGAGCAGCGCTTGAGCAGCGTGGAGTTCCGATCA
>NW_015540946.1:1618714-1636185 GCF_001515605.1 Sinocyclocheilus anshuiensis
GTTTATGTTTTAAAATGAAAACGATCCTCGTCATACTGGCGTTTCCACTGCGTTTCAAGCCGGCTTTCCACTATCTCCGACAAGCGATCAGTGGAAAATAAATAGAAATCATGATTCTGTCTGAGCTATGCATTTTAAAACGAACACTAACTAGTGTAAATGTAGCCTAACAGATGTGTAAACTGAAGACTATTTGAGCTTTATTAAAACTATTTGCACTGATTTATTCTGTTGGTTACATTTTGTTCCTTTGTGCAGTGGCTCAGGAGATGAGTCTTTGAGTTTGTATAAATATCAACAAGCTGAAAAATAAAACCAATTTTTTTTTTTTAGATAATGTAATCTTTTTAAAATTGATTTCATAAAACTGGTATCGAAAAAAGTATCGTTCAGGAACTGGTATCGAAGTCAAGGTATCGGTATCGAAAATATTTGAACGATACCCAGCCCTGTGTGTGTGTGTGTGTTGTCTGCTGCATTTCTGTACTGCTATGTTATTATTTGGGCTTAGAGGTGTAACATCAGGTGAGCACACACACACACTTCTCTTCAGTGTTCGTGTTATATCACTGGTCCTTCGTTCTTTGTCCGCCATTTTTCCTTTCATTTTTTTTAAGACTGTTGTCCACCCTTCCTCACCTGCCTGCCTTCACATTTATTTTTATCTCCCTCCATTCTGCGTCTGTCCCTCCCTCTCTATCTCTTTCTCCGCATCTCTGCCATATTTATTTTTCTTTTTCTTCTTAAGATGGTGCCTGCTGATGGAGACAGATCTTTGTGGCTCTGAAAAATATTCCTCAAAGCCAAATATTTATCCACAAGCTTGACCCAGGTGTTCCCCCTCTCTCTTTCTCCAGATTGCTATCTCAGATTGCACTCACAATACCATCCCCTAAGTTACATATTAACTGAGTAGTTATAGTCGGATATCAGTCAGATTATTAGTATTATTAGATTTAATGATCTGAACTCTGTAAACTTGATCTCCCGATCTCTCTTTGCATACATTCATAAATGTAATCTGCTCTTTTAGGGCTAAAGCACTGGAGTGTTTCGAACATCTGTGTTTGACTCCTGGCCGTTGAATGTTTCGGTTGATGCAGTTGAAAAAAAGTGTGATTTTTAAAGCTTTTGCCGTTAACGGGACACATGCACACACAGTTCTAATCCCTCTGTTTTTGTTAGTTTTTTAGCATTACTTCATCTGTCTGGTTTTGTTTTGCTTTGCTTTGCTGGTTTTGGTTTATGGAAAACGAACGACAAACGTGATATAGCTGTGGAACAATCGCACTGTTGTTCACTTTCAGAAATACCTACCTGAAATACAAACACACAGCGCTTTTTACAAACCCCCATTTTGCCAATTTTTTCACCATTGCATAAATTAAATAGCCAAAATGTGCTTTTTACTGTTTTGTCTTGCTTTTCAGAGAAAAAATAATTTACAAAACAACAATTAAAAAATATTTACTTAACACTGAACATTTTTTTACATTCTAGCAGACATTATAACAATAAAACACAACTTAACTTAAAATGAATAAGTTAGTCAAATAATATTTTTTGGCCGATATTTTAGACTCCCTTCTTGAATCAGGCATGTATTTTTTGCTGTACAAATAAATGCAGCCTTGATGAGCAGAAAATACTTATTTTAAAACATTAGAAAATATTATAGATCCTAGTCTGAACACTATGTGTAAATGTTACAATAAATGTATTAATAGAGCTGTTGTAATTATTATTTTCATTATTATTTTATTTTTTTATTTTATTTTACAGAACAACAGTAAAATTAGAATAACATTTATTAATGTTGATGGAGTTCTTGCTTTTTATCAACTTTTATTTTGGCAGAAACCCGCAGGAAGACCTCCGTGCTTCTTTTTGTTGACAAATGATTCTCATTACGAATTTGGGAAGACGTTTGTTGCACGTATCGCATTGTCACATGCCTTGTAAAAATTCATAAACATTTTACTGAGCAGCTGACGAGTAACACAGTTTCAGCGCAGATTTCCCTCGCGCTTTGGACTTTGAACCCTGCCGCCGCGAGCTCGTGCAGCGCTGTTTGAACACGTGCAATTCCTGCGTATATTAGAAAACATAACATTCTGCAATTTATTTAATTGTTTAAGGGCATTTCGCGATTTTAATCATCATACAGTAACCAGCAACAACCACCCTTCCTCTTCTCATCGAAGACATGCGATGCAGTACTAAACAGTCTCTCGCTGTCGGTGCTTGTAATGATTTTTGCATCTTTTTCAGACAGCTTTAAATGTTTCCACACTGCCATCATGTTTGCTGCATTAGCGCGCGCCTCTATTTGATCGCGTCACGTCTTTGTTCGGTACAATTTATTGGTCTTTTTTCTTATTCGGCCGCCGAATAATTTCGGTTGCCGAACATTCGGTGCATCCCTAATTAATAGCTTTTTTTGTCCACGTACTATGGATTTTGGTTTTTGTATGAATTCTAATAAATACACTATAAAAAGTTTGGAATCAGTAATATTTTTTTTTTAAGAAATTAATGCTTTTATTCAGCAAAGACATATTAAATTGATCAAAATGGCCACTTTTGCATTTTTATTCCAAAAATGATTTCTGTTTCAAAAAATGCTGTTCTTTTAAACTTTCTATTGTTCAAGGAATCCTGAAAAAGATGCATCACAGTTTCCACAAAAATCCTGAAAAAGATGCATCACAGTTTACACAAAAATCCTGAAAAAGATGCATCACAGTTTGCACAAAAATGAAAAATGAAAAAAAGTTTTCAACAATTGATGATAATAATAAGAAATGTTTCTGGCACCAAGCATATCAGCATATCAGAATGATTTCTGAAGGTTCATGTAACACTGAAGACTGGAGGAATGGCTAGTGAAAATTCAGCTTGGCTACTAAATTAATAAATTACTTTTAAGATATATTCAAATATAAAACAGTTATTTAAAATTTTAATAATATTTTGCGATATTATTGTTTTTAGATACATAGATAAAAAAAATTGAAAAAATCTTACTGACCCCAAAGTTTTGAACAGTAGTGTATATGTAAGAAAATTAAGCAGGGATGATGTCTGTTTAATTAACTGCCTGTTTGAGCATAATTTGATTCAGGCAGGTACTCTGTAAAGTGTCTTCTGTTACTTAAACTCTTTTTAAAACCATAGACTCCGTGTGATGGATTAAACCTATTATGTCAGTCTTAAACGGCTTAAAACTCAAGAGCCAACACAGATACGACCCTCAAAAGCCTGTGGGACGACACTGCCATAGAACCTGCTTTACGACATCATGACAGAAGCTCTTACAGCAGCTCGGATCCTGAGATTCCTTCAGACTCTGAGTGCTCGCAGACTGATTATTAAAGACCCTGAATGTTGTGTTGAACAAAACCAAAGTCCCTTTAAGTCAATTCACTTGACAGTCCATATTGTCCATATTGTGATTTTCTCCCATCCATTTTTCATCTCCTAACCTGACAGTGAGACATCCAATAAGAACTTAGCTGGTCACGATGAAGCCGTTACTGTTACTGGCTTTAGTGTTGTGGCAGTTGGCTCTCTGGCACTTACACACACATCTATAATTCCCCTTATCGTCTCTAAAATATTTTTTATCCAGTGGCTAGTTCATGGACTAAAGTCTGCAAGTGCTGCACATAAAATAACTGATTATGATGGGTTTCTTCTGTCAAACAGGGTGACTTTCCGCTGTCTCAGAAGACACACACACACACTCAGCATTTTTCCACCCAGCACTGATAACGGTCTCCTTTATACCAGTGATGGACTCACTGAGCATTAATTTAGGTTAGTGCTGTCGATATAATTACAGCTGTGTGTGTGTGTGGTCATGTGAGGTGGAAACTGATGAGCTGGCACCTTTAAAAATGGCATGTTGGGTGTTCATCCAATAAATCTGTCTCTGGTGTGTGTATGTGTGCTTACCTGTCTCTCTGATATACATTGTGTGTGTGCTGGAGTGCTGCAGTGTTGAAGGTGTTTACGGAGCAGTATTTTTTTGGCCCACAGCTGATAACTGAGAGGATGGAAGAGGGATGGACTGAGCAAAAGAAAAAAAATATTATTTATTGACCTTAGTTTTTGGAATGGGCTGTGTGACTTTATAATGTGTTATTTTATTTGTATTTTTGCTTTATTTTATTACTTTATTATATTATTATATTACTTTTTATAATAATAATATAAAAAATTATTTATCCTTACTTTATTTTAATTGCTTATTTACTCAATTTGTTCAATTTTTTCTTTACACTTTTGCTTTGCAAATACAAATGTAATATTAACACACAGGGCTAGGTATCGAGTGCAATACTTTTTAGACACTGACCGAATTGCCTCGATACCACAGAGTATCTAAAAATGTCTTGTCGTTCGGTACCAAATTTCGATACCTAAGGGGTTAATCTCGTCAACGTCAGTGAGCCAGTAAGCATGCATGATGTACCTAAACCTGTCTCCAATGACAAATGTCCATTACACTTCTGTGTTCAGTTCTGTACAGAAGAAACCCAGGAAAACATTTCTACGGATGAAACATGAAGCTAATTGTGTTTATTAGCTTCATGTTTCATCCGTAGAAATGTTTTCCTGGGTTTCTTCTGTACAGAACCGAACACAGAAGTGTAATGGATGTTTGTCATTGGAGACAGGGCCAGTTATGAACATGTAATTGACATATGAGCAGCAAATGAGTTTCCTCTGAGTCAGAACAGCGATCGCGGAATAGAAAACAGGCAGACAGCACTGGAAGCAGCTAATGCTCATCAATAAATCAGTGGAAAATGAATAGAAATGATGATTCTGTCTAAGCTATACATTTTAAGTTGAAAGCACAGTAGTGTAAACTTGCCTAAAAGATGTGGAAACTCAAAACTATTTACACTGATTTATTGTGTTGGTTATGTTTTGTTCCTTTGTGCAGTGGCTCAGGAGATGAGTCTTTGAGTCTGTAAAAACCTCAACAAGCTGAAAAAATAAAACCAAAGGTTTTTTAGGTAATGCGTAATGTAATCTTGTTAAAATGGATTTCATAAAATTGGTATTGAAAAAAGTATCGTTCAGGAACCAGCTTCAAATTCAAGGTATCAATATTGAAAATTTTTGAACGATACCCAGCCCTAGTCATGACAATAAAGCACAGAGAGAGATTAAAAAAATAGGCAGGCAGGTCAAGTCTTTTTTATATAAAAACTTGATACACTCGTTTTGAACCTCTTAAGATGAATTTACCGATCTTTCACAGGCCTGATGTATGTGATGTCTGTGTTTAAGAGTCATTTTGGCAGCGGATGCTTGTCCTTCATTGGAAAGCCTGAAAGAAACTGTAGGTCACAGGGCTTGGTGGGTTGTAGAGAGAGATTTATTTTCTGTTGTCTATTGTTATTGTTTTGTGTGTTCATAGGCACCAGGCGGTGTCCCAGTGTGGGTATGCTGCGGAAACGACATCTCCAGTATTTGAGCACAGCTTTTTGTGATTTCTCTCTCTCTGAAGGTATTAAGCTGGCATCTTCTCTGCCTCTCTTTTATAATAGGCTGGTATTGTTTTTGGGCTCTTTTATTATTTTGGTGGCTGGTATTATTTTTGATTTCCATAAGTCTTGGTCTGTTGGCTTTGCTAGTCTTTTATGTTCAGCTGGAACAATGGCAATCCCCCAGCCACCGGCCCTACCCTCAATAACAATTCCCACAAATAATGACACTACCCCTAATCTGTGTGTGCGAGCGCCACTCAATGACAGTTTGGGGAAATCACATTTGAATCACAACAGATGAGTGATGACAGATAGAAATAGGCCCTGGGTGATGCCAACTGAAAATGTGTCATCCGTCCTCTCCCTCTTTTTCTCTCTTTGTCTCTTCCTTTATATATTTATATTCGGCTCCGCGTTCATGCAGAAACCCGCAACTGGCATTTATTGATGGAAAAGCCTATTGTGGCCCATTTCTTTGACAAACACTACATTTCTGATCCCCTCAGGGATCATCTCGGGCTGGGAACCGAGAACCGGTTTTGTGAGCCAGTATTTGGGAATGAAACAGTCAAAAGTTAAAATACTAAACAAATTCTAAATTGAGTCAGAATCAGAAGTTCAGCATCACTCTTTCTGCTCATCTTGTTCCTCTGCTCTGTGTGTGTGTGTGTGTGTTGGGAAGGAAGCCCCACAGCCCTGACCCGCACCCCCCATACTGGCACCAGCTGTGGATCAATACTGGGACAGCTGGGGCTGCCACCCGCCTAAACACTACACACATACACACCCTAAAGTGGATGAAGCTCCCGGTCGCACCCCTTTCTTCCTTGCGCTTCCTGGAAATGTCAGTCAAAGGAAGTTTGAGGTTCATTTTAGGTGTGAGAGCCTGCAGGGGTTTTGTGGTGTTCTCCTCTAACAGGGACACACAAATACACTACACACATGCAGATGAGAAATATCGAATATTGTCATCATTTGAAGTGTTATGTCTGCTATCCTCTCAGTGATGGTGTTAGATTGTCATCGTGTTAACAAAACAAACATTTAAGCACAGGTCACAGGCAAACATCTCCATGATTCACTGGAAAAATTGTAGACAACCCAAACATGCCATGGCACCATGGATGTCATCCAGAGCAATGTTTCTAATCATTTATTTACTGTTGAATATCTTGTTTTACAGTTAATGGTGTTTCAGAAAATGGCAAACATGTAAACTGGAGTTGGGCAAAATAATTTTCATTGTTGTAAACCGTTACATTCTATATTTTATAGGCTTGCCATTTTGAATTTGTATATAGAATTGCAGTGTAGACATTGAATTGCACATATAGTATGCAGCAGTGTTGTTTTTAGTATAATTTATATACTGTCAGTAAAGTATTATATTAGTATAGTATTAGTATAGCATTATAGTATTTATTAATATTTTGTATTAGCTTTTTATATTTTTATATTTTCATTTTAATGTTTAAATTTTTAATAATTTTGCTATTCGATTTGTCAATTTTATTAGTTTTTGTTCATTTTTTAAATATTTCTGTTTAACTTTATTTAAAAATATTTTTTTCATATTCATTTTAGTACTTTTTTAATTGTACTTACTAATTTATTTTAGTTACTGCCAAGACAAAATGTCTTATTTTCTCAGTTTTTAAGTTTAAAATTTGTATCTAGTGTTGAATCTTATTTGGGTTTTATTTCAATTACCAAGAACGATTAATACTAGTTTTAGTTTAAGCTAACAATAACCAATACAGTTACCTAACTTTAGTTAGCTAATACAGTGTGTTTTCTTTAACTTAATATAATCGCACAATGCTAATAATGTAATCAGCTAATGTAAACGCTTTTTGACACTTTGGTTTGATTGTCTCTGCTTTGGGATTAAATTATGTGACAGTGGTTTAATGATATTTTGCAGGATATACACAAAACTTTAATAAAACATACACAAAGTTAACATTTTCCACAATATGTAGTCAAAATCTGCTCACTGATATTTAATGTATGTTTTTGTTTTTAAACATTACAGTTTGACATTCTTCTCTCAGTAGACGTGTCTATATTGGTGTGTGTAGGGTGATATGCTTCTTAAGGGAGCAGCAGGGGGCAGCAGCCAGCCACCCTGGCACCTTCATCTCCCCTCTCCGCCAGGTATTTAGCAATTCTGTGGGTACAATAGCTGCGTATTGATAGTCATATCCCTGTGATAAATTAAAAGTGTCTTATTGTCTCTTTTCATTTTACACATTGTCATAATCCTGGACGGTAATCTGGGGTTCTGATTGACACCAGCAGCCAGGGAAAAGAACACCCTCATTGTTTGCGCTCGTCAAATCTGTTAAACCTAATTCTTCCCCGCATATTTGCATATTCTTAAGTATTTTTTCAGGGGAAGGACTAAATCCTTCTTAAGTGTTTGATGCATTTTGAAATTCATTCATAAAGGACCTACATGCACTATTAGCTTGGTATAATGCCAGTGCATAATCTCAGCGATAAGACACGCTTTGGAGCGCTGGATTCTTCAGGGATGTCGTGCTGTATTTCCGACCGATTCAACAGGGGCTCAAATGTCAACACAAATGTCAAGTCGCCTCGTCGGCGAGCGGTTTTGAATCTTAGACGCAGGTTTTTTCCCCTCCCTTTTATCGTTTTCATTTACTGAAGGAGTCACAGAGGACAGTCTCCCGTCCCAGCTGGAGTGGGGGATTGTGGGTAATTTGTCTGGGTGTGAGATTGGCAGGTGGCACTGTTGTTTTGATCGGGTCAGCGCTCCATCGCTTTACGTCTCTGTCTGTGTTTAAGCCGCCGGCACGTGGTGTGTTCTTGTTCGACACCTCTGATGGTGCCATTCAGTCAGATTAATCACCTTCAGCAAACCGGAAGAAGGAAGACGGGTTAGTGTGCACTGCCCTTGTGAGTCGGCAGGTTTTTATGTGTGTGTATGGAACTGTATCGAGGCATTTCTGAGACGAAAATAGTCGCTCTTCAGCTCTCTGCATCTCAATCTTCCTGAGACTGCTCTGATAAGGGCTCGTCTTTAACTACGGGGACCACTGATACATGCAAACACACACTCATGTGCCTGGGAATGAGATTTCTATCTGGAGATCTATATGTAGTTGCTCCACATATGCACACAGGCAGGTGTATGAATGCAGGCTGTTTGACAGGTTGTACACAAGGCCTTCATTTCTCTCTCTGCTCATTTTGTTTTGGATTGCTCTGCACAACATGCCTGATGGGATAAAAGTGATGAGAGCATAAAGGAAGCTGTCCCTGCACCGTGGCCTGTGTGATGGTGTTGAAACATGTTTCACAGGTTGAGTGTGGTACTTTCATCCGGGAGGAAATTGCTGATACTTAGTCAGCAAGCTGAGAAAATGCTTTAAGAACAAAGACTAAACGTGATGATATTTTTTTGGCTTTGTTAAATAAGAGGAGGCAGGTCAGGAAATGTCTCCAACTGCGTTTCCGGCCTATCTGGCAAATGGTGGGATAGTGTTTTGTTTTGTTCCGTTTTTATTAGATGTTGTCACCCTAAAGTCATTTTGGCACATGGCTGGTGTCAAACCCTTTTCCTCTCATTACTTTTTTTTTTAAACCATTATTATTATTAATTGTAGCACAGTCTGAATCCATAAAAGAATTGATGTTTACTGGACTTCACTAACCATAAACAAATCCAATGAATGGGAGAGCAGAATCAGGGCCAGTTCAGGTTTCCTTTCTAGTCCTTTTAGAATATTCCAGACTTTTACCTACAGGGGGCGCCATTGACCATTATGACCGGGCATGTTTGCTCTGCTGTTGTCAGAGGTGATAAACTAATACTGAGTTTGGTTATTTAAATTATTTAGCCAAATTAACACCTTTTAGTTCCAATATGACCTTTTCTTTGTCTGAAAAGTCGTTTGAAGGTTGACGTGATATATGCCTGTAAATGGCTTCCAAATGTAGCTTTATCTCAGCATAGAGAATTCGGTTTCATTCTGTTTGCTAGATTTTTTAGCATTCTTTTCTTTTAGAGTTCATACTCCATTAAGACATAAACTTCTATGTCTACATAAACTTGTATGCACGTGTTCCAGGAGTGCTGTTTTCCCCTGGGGTGTGTGTGTGGGCTTTGTACATGTTAAAACAGGAGATGATTTTACCTGTAAGTGTGAGGATTAGCAACTTTCATTCATTCTTTTTGATTTTTATTTTTTCTTAGTAAAGCACCACAGGGTTGTTTTGTCAAATGTGACTCTGGACCACAAAACCAGTCATAAGGGTCAATTTTTGTAAATTGAGATTTATACATTCAGCTGAAAGCTGAATAAATAAGCTTTCCATTGATGTATGGTTTGTTATGATAGGACATAAATTTGGCCGAGATACAACTATTTGAAAATCTGGAATCTGAGGGTGCAAAAAAAATAAAAATATTGAGAAAATCGCCTTTAAAGTTGTCCAAATTAAGTTCTTAGCAATGCATATTACTAATCAAAAATGAAGTTTTGATATATTTACAGTAGGAAATTTACAAAATATCTTTATGGAACATGATCTTTACTTAATATCCTAATGATTTTTGGCATAAAAGAAAAATCAATCATTTTGACCCATACAATGTATTTTTGGCTATTGCTACAAATATACCCCAGCGACTTAAGACTGGTTTTGTGGTCCAGGGTCACATATGTATTTATTACGATTTGAAACTGTTAAAAACATATTGATGTCAGTTTATGAGATTTTTTTTTTCAATGAAGTGTTGGTAGCAATTGTAATAAAGGAGTTTAATTTAAATTTTTTCAGCTTAAGAAGTGTTCTAACTCTCTCTTTTGTGTGTGTGTGTGTGTGTGTGTGTGTGTGTGTGTGTGTGTGTTTTTTTTTAGCTCCTCTTTTGTGTGTGTGTGTGTGTGTGTGTGTGTGTGTGTGTGTGTGTGTGTTATTTTAGGAATCTCCGTCAGGTCGTCGGAAAGCGTTGGCCACCAGCTGCATTAACATGAAGCAGTACGCCAGTGCCATGCCCACACAGACAGACGTCAAGCTCAAGTTCAAGCCGCTGTCCAAGAAAGTGGTTTCCGCAACACTGCAGTTCTCCCTGTCCTGCATCTTTCTGCGAGAGGGCAAAGCCACGTAAGAGCAGCCCACTACACCACCCACACCTCCAAAACCAGCTGACTGCACCCCACCCTGAAGGAATGCTGCCACTTTAAATTACGCTCTTATTCCTTTTCTCTCTGTTCATTTCTTTCTTTTTTTGCCTCAGTGACAGGGAGTGACGATACCTGACATTCCCAACATTCCTTTCCCTGGATCTCTCCCCCTCACATCCCTCTCTCCAGCCCTTCCTCTTTGAAAGTGACTGTGTGAGCTGTGCTTCATACCTCGCTACACTATTGACAACAGACAGTGGGCCTTTTTGACCATGACATTTTGGTGAATTTTGCTAAACTGAACTTAAATACTTCACACACATTTTTTTGATGCAGATATAATATGATTCTGTGATTAACACTTTGGGTGATCTTTTATTAGTTTGTCATTAAAATATAGTTCATTGGTCAGAAGTAATTGTGGCAATCAAATTTCTGTTATTATTAAAGGGGTCATATGATGCGATTTCAATTTTTCCTTTCTCTTTGAAGTGTTACAAGCTCTTGGTGCATGTTTCAGAAAGGCGGGCATAGAGGAGAAACAATAATGTACAGTATGTGGAAAATAATGTGTTTTTTGAACCTTAAACCGCATAAACACATTTCATTACACCAAATACACAAAATAATGTTCTTTTTAGCAACATCATATGACCCCTTTAATTCATATTTATTTATATTATTATAGAAAAATAGAATAGAATATATAAACAGAATTATTTTTATTTGAATGTTATTATATTATTTTTATGCAACTTGCTTGTTCCCTGGGTACTGTTGTTCAGAAAATATCAGGAAACACACATTTACGACTGTACCTCACGTTCCCCTGGCATGCACTAAAAGAAATCAAATCCTTTTGGAGAACTTCGCCCCAGACTTGAGCTGTTGCTTTTTGACATGCGTGTCACAACAAACAGAAGTCAGATGGAATCTTTCCAGCCACTGGCCTTGAGAGTTTAAATATCTTTCCTTCACTCGTCTCGCAATATCCACGTTTCCCTCTTTTTTTTTCTGATCTCTGCTTCCCTCTAAATAAAGGAAGCAAGAAGCGTGTGTGAGTGTATGTGATTTCACCCTTGCGCTATATGAGATACGTGTATGTTTGTGTGGCTTTTGTGGCGTGAGGTTATGCGACGGAAGTGTAACCGCTCTTAAGCCATGGGAATGATCTCAACAGCACACAAATAAACCCCATTACATAAGTTCAAATCAGCTCCATGCCTGCCAAAGAAAGACTGGACTGCATTCATAAAGAAGTGTGAGATAGACAGAGAGAACTTGAAGACAGGGACATTGGGAGGGAGAGAGGGAGTTAATCCAGGAGCGTTATCTTGCCGTGCTTGTGAATGCCCTGGCTGGAATGCATGTCCGTATTGCACTGCCTCTTATGAGCAGGACCATGAAGGGCATTTCGTTTACACGTTCATCTTTCGCTGGCTCTCTCTGTCAACCTGGCTTTCTTCTCATCTTCCATCCATCTTCTTCTTTTTACACAAAAGCACAGTGAATGGAAGCCAAATTCACTCTTTACCAACAGTGTTGTCGGTGTTTTATTCAAGTTCTGGGGAAGGTGTTATAAAAAAAAAAGTAAAAAATTCTCAATGCATTCTCAATTTTACAGTATTTACATCCATTTCAAATCCGATTCGCTTCTAAATGAGTGCAGAAAAATGCAAAATAAAAATAAATAAATAAATAAAAGCCTCAAATTCTGTCTGGGGCTGCTGAGTACTCTATACCTCATCTATGGTGAATTCATCTCATCTATGAATTGATTTCATCAGATTTATATAGTGCTTTTGTCTCTGTCACTTTTTGTGTGTAGTGATGAAGATATGCAGAGTCTGGCCAGTCTGATGAGCATGAAGCAAGCTGATATTGGTAATCTGGATGATTTTGAGGAAGAGAATGAGGAAGATGAGGAGAACAGAGTGAACCAAGAGGAAAAGTCCGCCAAGATCACAGGTGAGACCTGCTGAATTTCATCTGAAGACGCTTTGCAGGTGAATCTGATAATTCTTTCTGTTGAAAGGCAGTGATCTGTTGTTTCTTGATCTGTTCCTTTTTCATTATTATTCTATTCTGTTCTTTTCTTTTGTATGTAATAATCTGTTCTGTTTCTTGATTGGTTCTATTTATTACATTTTTTCCATTATTCATTTGTTTCATTATTTTTCATTATTTTTCATTAATTCTATTATATTTTTCTATTCTGTTATTCCTAATGTTTCTTCGTTTTCAATTGTATTCATTACTTTATTTTATTATATTTGTTTTGTTTCTTGTTTTATTGCTTTTGTTCTGTTTCATGATCTATTTCTTATTCCGTTGTTTCTGTTCTTTTTGTTGTTCTTTCTATTCTGTTCTGTTCTATTTTATTCATTTTTCTAGAATTTAGTTTCTGATGGCTGCATGGTGCATTTGTATGTAGTGTATAAGCTAAATATTTATGTCTAAATTGTTATAAGAGAACAAGAATAGATATGTGTGGAGTTTTGGTCGCTTATAAATTTCAGCATGTCAGTGTTTGGTGTTCTCTTCAGGATTTCTGTCCAGTCTCAGTTCAGTTTCATTTGAGTGACAGTTACCTTTTTTCCTTTTGTGGTTTAATTTCTGTGTGTATGTGCGCATTTACTTATGCCTATTGAGGCTTATGGCTGTGCTTGTTTACATTTGTTATGTTTTTGGTCATAGTTTATTAGCTGCTTTTTTTAGGCTTTCATACACAATGCACTGCTTGATCTTTGTGTATGATAAGGAATGTCCACCCAATACATGTCCTGTGAGTGTATGTTCGTGTTTGCATGTGCATATGTCTATGTGTGTGTGATTGTGTGAGTGCGTGTCTGTGGGACTCTGTGATATAATCCAGCCTCCCATCACCCCCAAAAAGCTGGAGTCTTAACATTAAACCCATGTGCTTTTATCCCTTTATAAGTGTATGTATGGAGCTCCTATGGAAATGCTTGAGTTGTTTATTCATCGTATGGGTTTAGGAATCTCTTTGTTGTCATAGAGATGACGTCCGATATGTTTTTCACAGTTTGTTACAGCGAAGACGCAGTTCGGTCTCTTTTCAGAGAGACACACCTCAACACACACACACACACACACACACACACACATTTCCTGAATGTATTACATACCTCTCTTTGCATTATACAGGTTAGCGTGTGTGTGTGTGTGTGTGTGTATTTGAGTGTGTATTGATTGTATGTTGTGCTGTTTGCAGAGATTGTGAGGCAGCTGAATGCTCTCAGCTCTATAGATGGAGATCCAGATGACTGCCGAAAGCAACCAAATAAACCTGCCTCCTCTTCTGAAGGTCTTTCCGCTTTCACCTTCTTTCATTCTTTTATTCACACTCTCTCACTGTTCTCACTCTCACTTTTATTCACTATCTGTCTTTTTCCTTCTCTCCTCTTTTTTTCCATCCATGTGGTTGTGCTGTGTGTTATAGAGCTTAATTTTTTCTTATTTAGCGTTCTTCATTTGTGATCTTGTACCCTCGTTCCACCTTCTGCAGTTTGTAGTGAACCCAACTACCCTCTGAAAAACGTTGTTTCCGTATCCATGGAGTTGATGATCCTGAAAGACATGTCCTTAAAAACACCACTGGTCATGTGATAGAGTGCTCGGATGGCTTAATATGGGTCAGGGTGGCGTGGTGGAGCGAACAGAGACGCCACATCTTTCTTATCACCTCAGAGAGCACTTCACTCTGTCACCCTACACACACACTGTTTTTTTTTGGCCCACTGGCTCATGTTGTGAGTAAAAGTTCAGAATGAAACCCTGCATCAGCTCTTCTGGAACATACAGCTCTTTGGACCTGAAGGATCTTGGTGTGGTTCACTTCAAAATGCAGATGTCAACAATTTATTTATTGGTTGTTCATGCCAGAGTTTTGCTTTTATTCAGATTTTCACCCGATAATTCAGCGGTTGTCCTCGCTGATTGTTTTGGACTGATGAGTGATGTTCTCTTTTCTCTTCCTTCTTGTTCTGTTATCATTGTGGATGGATGTTGATGGTTTAGAGTTGATCAGTAAGTTGAACTTCCTGGATCAGGAGGACCAAGAGCAGAGCGACATGAGCTCTAACCTCTTCGATGAACCTAATGACCCGGTTGACCTTAACCCCTTTGGTGACCCGGATGAGGACGGTAAGGAGTGACTCTTGACTCTTTGTATGACCCCTTTGCCCCTTTATCAACAGGGCAGGTTGTACTCATTAACAATCTGAGACACGTGACGATGTATTAGAGGGTAAGTGCACCCAAAAATGAAAATTAGCCCATGAATTACTCACCCTCAAGGCATCCTAGGTGTATATGATTTTCTTCTTTCAGACGAATCCAGTCGGAGTTACATTAAAAATTGTCTTTGATCTTCCAAGCTGTTTAATAACAGTCAGCGGGTGTTGCAGTTCATCAGTCCAAAAGAAGTGAAATTAAGCATCCATCCATAATAAAAAGTGCCTCACACGGCTGTGGGGGGTGAACAAAGGCCTCCTGTAGCGAATCGATGCGCTTTTGTAAGAAAAATAACCATATTTAAAATGTAATAATCAATTTAATCTAGCTTGCGCTCACTATTGTGCATGGAAGCAGCTACGGGCGGATGACGTAAGACGTCGGTGTTGCGCATGCGCCGCTCAGAAGTGACGAACGCGGAAGCGCAGGGGAGAGATCAAAACAAAACAACGGTCACGAATTAGAAGTACAAAATGAGGATTTGTAAAGAAGAATGTCGGAGGATTTCGATATAAGCCAAGAGGAGACTGGTTTTCCTTTGCTAAAGTAAGGAAACTTTGCTTCCTTTGCTCCTGTAAACAAATGTTGGTTTTCACGAGACGATCTTACGTCATCCTCCCGGAGCTGCTTCTGTGTACAACTGTTGGCGCAAGCTAGATTAAAGTGATGATTACATTTTGAATATGGATATTTTTCTTACAAAAACGCATCCCGCAGCCGTGTGAGGCACTTTTTTATCATGGATGGATGCACTTTATTTCGCTTCTTTTGGACTGATGAACTGCAACACCCGCTGACTGCCAATAAACAGCTTGGAAGATCAAAGACTATTTTTAATATAACTCCGATTGGATTCATCTGAAAGAGGGAAGTCATATACACCTAGGATGGCTTGAGGGTGAGTCAATAATGGGCTAATTTTCATTTTTGGGTGAACTATCCCTTTAAGTGAAAAGGGAATGTTTACTGCAACTGGATTTTGGAAAATCATTCTTAATTAAGATTTAATTATGTAAATGCATTTGATACTAGGGATGTTCAAAACTATTTTCAAATCCAACTAGTCAGTGGGTAGTCAGAACAACTAATTGACTAGTTGGTCATAAAGCTGGCATGAAATGAAAATACATTTTTTTAATTCATGTTATAGAGCTTATTGTGAACGATTGATCCATGTATGTTTTATTTAAAATATAAAGAAATTATTACAGCTATGACTGTTGATTATGATTGTGAGATTATTCACAATTTTTATTTCAATTATAGTTTCTTTTCATGATTATACATTTAAAGGGGTCATATGATGCGATTTCAATTTTTCCTGATCTGTAAAGTTGCAAAGACTAAAGTCTCAAATCCAAAGAGGTATTCTTTATAAAAGTTAAGAGTCAACCACGCCTACCTAAAACGGCTCGTTCTAACACGCCCCCACATGTCTACGTCACGATGTGGGAAGATTTGCATAACGCCGCCCAAATGTTCATGCAACGAAAGAAGGCGTAACTTTTATTCTCGCTGTAGTATTGTTGCCGCCGCTAAGTCATTATAATCTGTAATTATGTCCCCACTGGAAATGCCTCGTCGCTCCGGCCGGGACACGGCATCACAGTATGGTAAGGCGCGTAACATTTCCGTCACACGCTTGAGGTATTCAGCCGAGGCGAAACAATAATGTACAATATGTGGAAAATAATGTTTTTTTTAACCTTAAACCGCATAAACACATTTCATTACACCAAATACACAAAATTATGTTCTTTTTAGCAACATCATATGACCCCTTTAATAGTACTGTTATGGTGGGCATAATTTATATAATACAGGTGGGCATGTTGTGCATTATTTGTGTATTTCTAGAACCATCTCCCAAGCCCCATGTGCTGTCTACTATCAAAGATCAAGAGCCTGTATTTGATCAGAACATCTCTTATCCCTCAAACCCGTTTGATGAGGCTGAAACAGATATGGATTCTTCTCAACACGGGAACCCGTTTGACGAACCTGAACCCGAACCCCAGCCTAAAGTATCTTCACCCAGAAGCAGCAAGAGAAAGAACATCCGTCCGGTGGACATGAGCAAATACCTGTACGCCAACACAACCAGGACAGAGGAGGAGGAGCTAGATGAGTGAGTCAAGGAATTCTGGGATATTCTGTGGGAGGGGCTGTGGGTTACAGCAGATCAATTTAAATTATTATTTTTGAGTTATCAACACAGTTCTGTAACTAGGGATGCAACGATTATAGATTTTGTTGGTACGATTATTGTCTGAGAAGTAATCACGATTTCACGATTATGACGATTATTATGCATTTATTCATTTCACAAAATTATTAATGTATAAAATCACATGGACACTCTTTAGATAATAAAGTGTTATTTATTGCTGCCTTTAGAAACAGAAATAACACAGTAACCAATAATACAGCACAAAATAATAATAATAAAGACAAACAAATGTCTATCTCTCCAATTGGAATTAAAAAGGTGACCTCTGCTCTGGTGCTGGGCGGTATACTGGTTCATACCGAATACCGGTGTTTATTTTTCTTATGA
>NW_015540946.1:1636298-1651261 GCF_001515605.1 Sinocyclocheilus anshuiensis
ACAGCCGACTCGTCAATAAATGAGTACAAAACAGCATTTCCAAGCACCTGTCGCTTACTGACTGTTTGGAATTATAAATATGAGCATAGTTCGTCTATTAATATAATTCAAATTTTTTTTGCAAAAAATCTTTTTTTTTTTGTTACTCCGAGGTAGGCAGTGCGCTGCATGAGACAAAAAAGTAATATAGCCAAAACCACCGCATAGCCGCTCTTTAGTGTAGATGCATGTTGATTTTATCAGACGCTTATAAATGAGAGTGACTCCTGGTTAACATGTATTAATGGGTCTTGTTTAGTCACTATTTAGAGTGGAATTTTTCTACAATATTCACTCATCATGACAGTAAAATAGGGCATTCTAAGTCAATCTACTGCAGTAGCCTATTTCCTCTCTCAATCAGTAGAAAATGTGGGTTACACCCGGTCATGCATGGAAAAAAGTAAATAAATACCGTCATATACCGTGAAACCGGTATCATTTTGGAAAATACCGTGATATAAATTTTTGGTCATACCACCCACCACTACTCTGATCTGTAAACATCCATGTCAGTATTTCCCTTTTGAAAATAACTAATGAAAATGGATCACAAAAGTATTTAGTGTTTTCAGTTTGTACATTTTTTATGTTTCTTTTGGACCTGACGCAGAAAACTGGAAACATGGTGAAAAAAAAATTCTTGTTGGTTTTTGACTTATGCATACTATAAAAGGGATAATATATAACAATGTTAATAAGTATTATTGATATAGGACTATTAACTTTATTTATCCCACAGGGGAAACTATTAATAATGAGGGGAATAAACTGAACTATCATTGTAATCAACTGTCATCCATACATATTCATTTTAATAATTTTTATAATCATATGATTTTACATGTGGCCTGAGAAAATCATGTCTATTATTTTGGTTTGTGAGATCGGAGATCGCGCTGTGTGCACATTCAAACATTCAGGAGGACTCAAACTTGTTGTGAACCCTGCCCCGTGACTTTTATTAATAAAATAGCTTAGATACTGAATTGCTACATATTCATCAGCAAGGAGAGGGTAAAATCACTGTTTAAGTAACTAAACTCACATGTTTGTAGAGAGACGCGCTGACGCAGGTTCACACACACACTTCTCTCTCTCTCTCTCGGTCGAATAATTAATTCAAGTAGCTAAATTTTACAATTAATTCAAATAAATGTGATCTTACCACACTATTTCATCTGTCTGATCTGAAGTGGGCAGAATACTGAGCTAACGAGCCGTAGCTCTGCATCAGTCTTGCCTTCATGTCGTGCATTAAAATAGTTTAAAGCCGTGTATTCACTCTTTAGCAGCAGTTTTTACGGCAATATTTAAATGACACCCTGGTCATTCTTGGTGTACCCAAAATGGTCCCTCACTATCGACTTCAGGCATTTCTCTGGTGGAAATAAAGGATCGCTGTTTGGTTTCTCTGTCATAGTTAATCTAGTGTGTGTAGTAGCCTCCGTGTCTCTGATAAGCACAGCATTTTAAGATGGTGCACCGCTAGTGTAACTTTGTTTTCGTTTTGCGCAAGTTGCAACTGTTCCGTTCTGTGCAACAGAAACACTCGGTGTAGCGGAGCCTTTACGATTAATTAACCGTGACATTTTAAAGCTCGGTTAATTGTGAAACCAGTTAATTGCTGCATCCCTATCTGTAACACACAAAATTTGTTCTACTACTGTTCATTAGTAGCGAGTGTGTGTGTGTGTGCTTGTTTGAGTGAAGGAGAAAAGCACTTGTCGGAGGAGAAGAAAGTGGTGAGCGAGTTCTTTCAGCAGGAACAAGGCTTCTGTTGTTTCCCACATTCTTTGGGCTTGTCTGTTCATCTCTGCATTTCTCTCGTCCCTCACTCACTCACAGTGCTCCAGCAGGGACACACGTTTCCAAACTTGGCATTATATAGAGAACATGAGAGCAGAGGAGGATGCATTTTTAAAGCTGAAGTGTTTCTAAAGGGTTTCATTTTTCCAATGTTAAAATGCTGACACTTTCTACTACAGCACCTGCTGGCCTGTCAGTCCAGTAATGCCAAATTTTCACTGGCACCACCACAAAATAATTTTTTATTTTTATTTTTAGCAGTGCATAAAGAAAAAAAAAACTATATATGCACAAACACACACACACACACTATGTTCAAAAGTTTGGAGTCGGTAAGATTTTTTAACATTTAGCATTACATTTTCAGAATTCTTTGATGAATAGAAAGTTCAAAACAGCATTTGTTTAAAATCTTTTGTAGCATTATAAATGTCTTTACTGTTTTGTTCAGTGTAACACATCCTTGCTAAATAAAAGAATGAATTTCTTTCAAAAATTATTTCTTTAAAAATTAAGCTTAGCTTACTGAAAATTACATATTTATATTAAATGTTGTAAGGATGTTGTACATGAGACATATAAAAAAATTGCCTACTCAGATCTCTCTTAATACCTTCTTTTTCTGCTTTCTTTTCACTCTCCTTCTATCTCTGTCTCTCGTCCTCTCTTTCACCTCCATTTGTTTTGACTGCACTTTCCACTTCTTTCTTTTCTTAACTTGTTTGCATTGCCGTCAGCTCTTTCCTACCTCCTTTCTCACTCTCACTGTCTGTAAGCTTGGGATACTTTGTGTCTTTAACCTTGTCTTTCAGCTGAATACCTGCTCAGTCTTTTCTCAACTCTGCCTCCTCATTGTGTGTGTGTATTCATGTACATATGTGTGTGTGCCTGTGATGAGTGATAAGCCTTTACACAGCAGTGTATTGATGCCAGCGGACGTCTATGTCCGCCTGTCAGTGAGCTCTCCGACGAGGCCACAGGTTAAAGTTCATGAGGTGTGACCTCTGGAGAACCTGGTCCTTCTCGAAGTCAGCAGAGCGTTTTATTGGCTAATAATGTTCGCTGATGCCTCCTCTACCTGAAGACAACAACACACACACATTTGTCAGCATAATATTACAGACAAGTGGAAAGGGGTAGAAAATCTACGTGTTAAACTAGCTAAGTATGCTAAATTGACAATTACCTGTTGAGTGAACGAAAACACAGATGTCCCATTTCTACTGTGATTCACCAGTTTGCTTGTTTAAGCTTTTTTTGCTGATATGGCAGTTTGTTCTTCCACTCTCAGATCAAACCCATTCTATGAGCCCAGAGCCTCCAGTGCAGCCTCATCTACCGCAGACAGCAGCACCTCAGAGAAGAGCACCAAACGCCGGGCCCCTCTGCCTCCCAGTGCTGGACCCAATCCTGCTGTGGCCCCTGGAGGCCCTGCACCAAAGACTTCAGCTCCTGGAGTAGCATCCACTCCGCCTTCTCTGGCACCCTCAGCTGTCACAGCTGTGATAGGGAGAGAGTTGGCCTCGTCCTCACCTAAGGTATATCTTCCTCACCACATTATGACTCTTTCATTTCCAATAGAGTATGATGTTAGTGTGTTGTTGTGCTAAAAAACATGCTCTAGTAAGCATGAAAAAACAAATTGGGGAGAAATAGTCAGTTTTTACATCTGGTATTGGTATTAAATAAAATATAATTATCTTTTTCACCTTATCAGCCATCTTTGTTGAGTTTAACTGAGCTTGTCCTAATGCATTCTGGGATTGTGATGCAATGCAGCCTTAGATTTTGGTCAAAGGAAGGATGAAAATCTCTCCCAACCAGTGCTGGGAACCTTGTTATTTGGTGCATTACAATAATATTAGAGGTTATAATTAGACCCTAAACTATTATATTTAACTGCTATTTCTTTTCAGATGTAATAATCACATTCAAAACTGAAATGTTTGCATACAACTGAATTGCACATAAAGTAGTTAAAAAAACACACAAAGTAGTTTATAAAAAAAAAATTCTTATTATTGTTGATGTGAAAACATTTGTGCTGCTTAATATTTTTATGGAAACCATGACATTTTTTTAGGATCTTTGATGAATAGAAGGTTCAAAAGAACAACATGATTTTGACAGAAATCTTTTATAACATTATAGTCTTTACTGTCACTTTTGATGAATTTAATGTGTCTTTTCTGAATAGAAGTATCAATTATGGGTATTTCCCATTACAGGATCTTTATTTTGGTCACTCTTTTTTCCAACAGTGCCACATTTCTTGGTTTCTCCTTTCACTTCTCTTTTTGACATCCAGGACCACTCACTCCATCCCTCTCATCTTCTTTCTGTCCTCTTCCTGCACGCTTCACTCCAAACATTTGAATACAGGCATGTATTAGCTGCTCTGTAGGATCGTTATATATGCATTATGATTCTCTTCACTCAATGCTTTAGTGAGTCTAATTAACTCGCTCTGCGGTCCCTCACTGGCTGAGGGTGTGGGGAGTAGGGGGCGAAGGGAAGCCCACCAAGTGTGAATGAGAGCGAGGCGTCGGGCTGCTGCAGAGGGGCTTATACATGGCCAGATTAAATCCTCACAGGCCGAGTGTTTTTATTTATGCCTGCGAGTGTGTGCGTTATAATGTAGTCCATATTTAATTAAAGCGAGGGTTTTATCACAGCACAGCACTTGTGTGTGTGTCCATGCCTGAGAAGTCCTGCCCAACTTAAACATTTAATTACCCAAATTCAGTGGCCTGCGAGGACACACACACACACACACAGACACACACACAACACACACACACACACACACACTCACATAGACATCAGGAAAATAAGCAAATTTCCTCAGAAACAGAAAGTGGTGTCCAAGTTTCAGCTCATGGATACATGGATTTGTGCTCTAAAATGCCCAGTGAGTGTGCCGCTGGACTCCGACCAGATCAGTCCAATTAAACACAGAGTGATTGGTCCATCAGAATTATTTCAGTATTCAGTATTTGATCTGAGATGTCAGGTTTCCAGCAGAACCCTATTTATTCTGATCATGTGCTCCCTCAATCTCTATCCCTCATGCACTCGGTACAGATTATGATTCCATTCTTTCCCTGTATGCGGAGGTTGTTTCCTCTCAGTGTGGTGTAAAAGATGACCTTAGCATGAATAAAGTCAAATAGGATTAACTGGAGACACGCATGCACTATGGCTTCACATTCAGATTAAAGATATGGGGAGGCCCAAAGGCCTTGTTTATGACTTTTCTGTGTGTATTTATGTTGTTGCTAGAGGAACCCCCTTGCATGCTCGTAGACCTGAGGTGAGGCAGAAGGTGCTGGTTGAAAAACAAATGAATAGGACGCTGCGATAATCTCCGAATACACAAAAGAAATGGAAATGTTGAAATTGCCATAGTTCATGGATTAGAGCAGCCCTGAAGACACACACATTCACAGAGTCAATCTGTGGGGCGCATGGTAATGTCATCATGGTTTTGTAAACAATCTGGGATAGGTTTGAATATTGTCTAAAGGGCGCTACCTTTGGTTTATCATCATTCCGCTAGCACAGCCTGTTCTTTGAGTAGGGCCCTGATTTCCGCGATATGGAAAATTCGGACGGAATCTCAGAATCCAGTCATAAAAACAAAATTTACTGTATAACACTGAACGGAATTTGCCAAATTTTGGATGGATAAATCAAAAGTTGGTCAGTACACATAAATTTAAATGTGATATGGACTAGTGTCTTTGAATATTAAACTGCAAAAATACTATTTAAATATGAATCCTGTATGTTCTGCTCTGAGAATCACTTCATGAGCATTTTTACCATTTCTTTTGAGAAAAGCGTCTCTGACTAACCTTAGCTCCCTGAAATGAGGGAACGAGACATCGCATCAGATGCTGACACATTGGGGTAACACCTTTCTCCTAGAAACACTGAAGCCTGCAACCCTCTACATTGCGAGTAAATCACTCGCATATGCGACTACTAGCCAATGGCGATTAAATTGCCAAGGTGTTCGTAGAGGGCTGAGCCTGATTGAATAATGCTATTGCGTTGCAATAGCCAATGGCGTTCAAGCGCGAGAATGGGGGAGCTGCAACGCCCCCTATTTAATGCGTTGCTTGGCGACATTTCCTTAGAATCTTTCGTTTGAATAAGCAAGCTACGAATAACCATGTGCAGAAGTAACACGGCATGTTCGCAATGTCTCGTTCCCTCATTTCAGGGAACAGAGGTTACGTCAGTAACCGGAGACGTTCCCTGTCAATGTCACATCAGATGCTGACGCATTGGGGAATGTGTCAAATTATGCCATTTTACTGCAAAGGGTTCTCAGCATAATGGGAGCGGATAGTCCTAATATGCTTGCACATTACTATGTCATATGACAGAGCCGTGGTGGTAAGTTGCATAAGCATATATATTCAAGTAATTCTCCAGTGTTAGGCACACATAGGCGTGCGATACCGGACCTAGTTGAGCACCATTATCTCAGAGGTTCAGCATATGAATTGGTTAGGCGGTGGCAGCGCCACCTCATTATGACGTGTTTTATGCTATCAGACTAGTTAAAACATGCACCAAAGAGGGGAGGGGCCCCTTACTCAGCCGCTCTAGTGCGTTCATTGAGCAGTACAAGGGAAAGGAAGCGGTAAGCCCGGCGCTTGTAAATGTTGTAACCATAACTCGCCGATGAAAGGGGCCAGTGGCCGCTCAGTGAGTGACAAAAAGGTGCGAATGCTGACAGAGTTATAACCTGGGCTCTGAATGCTCTGAACGGTGTTGAGAGCACTTTAGGGACATAACCCTCCCTAAGTTTGAGAACAACCTTGCCTTCACTGGGACCAAAATCCATGCAGGAGTAGTTGACTGAGAGTGTGTATGTCACCCTCGCACTTCACCGAAGCGAGTGCTAGCAAAAGTGCAGTTTTAAAAGAGAGAATTTTTAATGAAATCGACTGCAGCGATTTCTCCTTATGGAATGCTGATATAGCGGCAACGTATACCATGAGCATGGAAGGTGCGCGGTCACCATCTAAGCACTCTTGCAAGAAGGAGAGAATAACTGCAGTCAGGCAATTCACAGGGTCTTCTGTCTTTTAATTGCACCAGTTCTCAAAGACCCTCCATTTATGAACATACAGGCCCCTTGTAGAAGGGGCTATCACTTCAGCAATAATATTCAGCACGCGCTGAGGGAGTGTAGCTACTGGCGAGCTTCGCTGAGCGGCCAGATGTGCAGATCCCATAATTCTGGATTAGGATGCCAGATCGAGCCTCCCGCTTGAGACAGGAGGTCCTTCCTCAATAGGACTGTCCAGGGTGGCCCCGTCAGCAGTTCTAGCAGGTCTGGGAAACAGGGCTGCGTGGGCCATTTTGGCGTGACCAGCAGCATAGTTTCCTCCTCCTCCCTGATCTTGTACAGCAGTTGATGGAGGAGTTTTACTGGCCGGAACGCATATTTAGCATATAGAAGAGAGTCGAGGCTCACACCCAGGAATGAAATACATTGCATGGGTTGGAGTTTGCTTTTTTAAAAATTGATCATAAGCCCCAAACACTGTAGGTGGTTGGTAAGCATACGCCTGTGAATGTCCAGTGCGCGCTCTCTGAATGAGCCATAAGCAGCCAGTTGTCCAGATAGTTTAGAACACGTGCTCTGTTCATACGTAGAGGGGAGAGAACGGCATTCATGCACTTTGTGAATGTGCATGGGGCTAATGACAGGCCGAAGGGGAGGAAACTGGTATGCAATTCTCTCAAATGCAAATCTCAGAAAGTGCCTGTGTCGAGAGGCTATCTGGATATGGAAGTATTCGTCTTTGAGATCCACAGAAACGAATCAGTCTCCTGGCCAAACTAGCAAGAGGATTTGTTTTAAAGTAATCATCCTGAAAGAGCACTTTGCCAGGGCTCGATTCAGTTGGCGCAAGTCCAGAATAGGGCGGAGCCCGCTGTCTTTCTTGGGAACCAGAAAATAACGACTGTAAAACCCACTCTCACGCTCTTTAGGACAAACTATTCTGCTCTCAGAAACGGGGCGTTTTGAGCGTGAACTGCAGACATCACCACGCCGTTGAAACGAGGTGGTCTGCAGGCAAACTGCAGTGTGTATCCTTTTTCTATAATACTCATAACCCACCTTGATGCCCTTGGCAGTGGTCTTCATTTTTCTGGATAGAGTGCGAGAGGTGTCATTGTGAGGTGATGTGACAGCTCGTTGGTGGGGGGCAGAGAACCGTCCGCACAGCGAGTGTGAGTGGTAATTGGAAGAGGAAAACAGCTCTTTTTGTGAGGTTGTTTTGTTTTTAATGCACAACAAACAACAGAACAATTCACAACACCCCTGCCTGTTGCAGGAAACGAGGGAAACAGGCAAAGAAATGGGACGGGCAGATTTCAATGCCGGCTCATCTCCGACACTGGGCTGTAGCTTCCTCTTCTTTCCTGGGCAGTCAGGAGCGCAGCTGAGTTTTCGGGGCTGGGATTCCTGATGGTCGAGGACTGTGCCATTTAGGAGAGGGGTCACAAGTAGGTCGGGGCTCCTTGGGTCTGAACGAAGGCTCCAGCTCCATCCGTGGTGTAGAGGCGGGGGCTGGCCACAATCTAGATGATGAGCGCTGGGCCGAAGATGAGCGCAAACGAGAGGAGGAGGGGCTCCGGTACACTTTGGCATAAAATGCTTTATAGCTCTGGACTGTTTCTGAGCCTCGGTGAAGCGCTCTGAGAAGAACTCCACCAAGCTGCCGAAGAGGCCAGGGTGGGGGGGTTGACAGGGGCGTTAAGGAGAACCGTCTTCTCTGCATCCTTCATATCAGCCTGTGTCAGCCAGAGTAGTGGTTCAAAACAACGAGACTCCCCATCGTGCAGCCGATGGATTGGGCTTTTAACTTTGTAGCTCGCAGGGCAAGATCAGTGGCACTCTTTAAAGATTTCAGGATCTGGGCCACGCTCGTCCAGCTGCTTGGGCATTTTGGCCTGGAAAACTTGAAGTACAGCCATTGTGTGGAGGGCTGAAGCTTCTTCGGGAAAAAAGGGGGCTGGCCATTTGGAAGCCCGCACTGTGACGGCGGCCAGGCTAGAGGTATCACTCGTCCAGTCTGCTGCCTTCTGGTTCAGTGGGAGGGGCCCACTCCAGCTCGAGTTCTTCCACTGCCTTGGATATAATGCAGATGAACTCTTCATCCACATGGGTGGCCTCACTGTGATGCGATGCAGGAAATCCTCCGTGGGACTGGCGGCCCAATCAGTCGAGTAAGATGCAGCGGTTGACATGGTGTCCTCATTTTCTTCATCGGGGGCCCCAAATGATACCAGGTCCTCAGCGCCAAAAGGGGACGGAAGCCCACCTCTGTATACGCCACTGTGGAGGGGAATGGGCCAGGAGAGGGGGAGGCACGTGGGCAATGCGCCAGCGAGAGCTCGCCACTGGACCTGCCAGTTTCTACCTCAGGGTGACATAGCTTCTTCCTCCCCGGCACAACATAGAAGGCAGAGGAGGACTGCTGTGAGCTGAGGGTTGGCTGCTCGTTGAGCAGGAGGGCTATCCGTGTACGGAGAGCCTTGAGGTTCATCTCCTTGGAATGAGGAGAGTTGAGCTCAACAATTGAGGCTTCCGCGTGGGCGCGGCCTAGGCAAAAGACGCATGAGCCATGTCCATCTGGGAGCTCGATGGGTCCCGTGCAGACGTTGCAAGGCTTTATTGACATTGTCGATCTCACCGGAATGCTTGAAGGGGAAGAGAATAATCCACTTGTCCCGCGATGAATCAATGGCGAGAAAGGCTTCTAGCGTGCAGTATGAAGAGGAAAGATTCTGAGGAAATGGCGCCAAGCTACGCATTATAAAGAGGGCGGTGCTGCTCCCACATTTGCGCATTTGAACTCCATTGGCTATTGGAATGCAATAGCGTTATTCAATCAGGCTTCAGTATTTAGGAGAATGGTGTTTCCCCAATGCGTCAGCATCTGACGCGACGTCGAGAGACTGATATTGACAGGGATCTATCGTCATATCATATACAAACAGAAACCTAAAGGTCTTCACAGCAACCCTTCAAAATAAAAGTTCAGTTTAACTTGAAAACACTGACAGAAATATATTACTTAATGTAATGATAGTACTACTACTAATAATAAAATTATTAAAACATTATTTTTAAAGGAACATTTACCAGAAAAATTATTTACCAGAATTTATTTAGCAGAAAAACATAAATACACAACACACTATTTCTGAAAAAAAAAAAATAATAATAATAACAATAATAAATTATTTTTCATAAAATCAATTAATTAGAGATGCTTTTGGTTATTACAATTTAATGAAACTATTAAAATGTAATTCAGAAAATTAATGGAAAACAGAATTGTGTAAAAATAAAACAGAATTTGAGAAAAAAATAAAACATTTCATAGGACCTTAATTTAATTTTTGTTAAACTTTTAATACATTGCTGTTAAATATTGTAAGTTTCATGATTTCAATTAATTAGACATGCTTTTTGATTAATAAAATTTAATTTAACCATTAAAACAGAGTGTAGAAAAATTAAAACAGAAAAAAAAAACAGAATTTGGAAAAAATGTATGCCCACTGCTTCGGGTGCATATTCACTGTGTGTGTTTGTTCACTACTGACTGCTGTGTGTCTGAACTTGGATGGGTTAAATGCAGAGCACAAATTCCGAGTATGGGACACCATACTTGGCCACACGTCATGTCACTTTCACTTAAAATGGCTGCTGTAGTATTAAAAATGCATTCCTACATTATCAACCATTTTTTTCACTTCAAGTTAATCTTTAAAAACAGAAATAATTGAATAACTGTAAAATTAGTGAATCACAAAATGAATATCCATTTTTCATATTGTACATTATAATGCTATGTATTTAACAAAATGTTTTTTAACATGACATGATTTTCCCTCATGTTAAAGGTGCATTCAGTAGTTCTTTAGTTAGTTAAAGTCCACATGAAATCAAAATTGATAATTTACTTTGTTAGCACACATTACTAGGCTTGTGGTGAACAATCAACAATCCATGAAATGTAATCCACAGAAAAAAAAATAGTTTGTCTTTGTAACCTTTAGTCAAAATCTGAAAACTTGCTACTCTTCTTGAATGACGTGGACAGAACATCTTTAACCACCTCCCTTCAACCACCAGTCTGCTGCAAGCTAGAAATGCTCTAAAATCAAGCCGCATTGTTTTTTTCTTGTTCAGTATTCCATTTCACTCTAAATGCATCACAATAATGAAGCACAATCGATCTCAACTTCTGCTTCACACAGAAGTTCAACTTCAAGTAACGATATACCACAATTTTGTTTTAGACACTGCACTGCCATCTATCTACGTGGTTCAGCGTGATTGTCTGTTAGTTTTATGTAAATTACACTTATATTAGTGAGTTTTAGAGAGCGGTCTACAAAATAATTAATTCCCTTATGTCAATAAGTTTTAGTAATTTTCACATCTTATTTTTAGGATGGAAGAATCTAGATGAATGCACTTGGCTCTCAAGAACTTTGATATATTAGCATTTGAGGATGCTGTTTTTGAAATGGGTGAAGAATTAATCTGGACGAATCAAGGAAGAGTGGAATAGGATGTCTTGGGCTGCGAAAGTAGAAAGGGATGTTCTGATTCACTAGAACATCTTTTTCTCCTCCTCTTTTTATCTCCCTCGTTCCTCTGTCGTCGTTTGTCTTTTCCAGTCAAGCGATTTTACACCTCCCTGCTCACCCCTCGCTCCTCTCTGTCGTTTAACAGCAGTCTTCCACACAGGGACGCACTGATCTGAGGATTTTCATCAGTTCACGCTTCATAAATTATGGTCTGTATTTTAATATAAAGAAACGGCAAACTCAGTCACCGCAAAGTTCTTTAGATTTGCATAAAGCCCTCCGGAGTGAGGCGGTACCGTCTTTAGGGCTAGTTCTCTCACAACCCAGGCTAAAAACTCCAAAAAGTTTTGAGAAAGATGTTAGTATCTTTGTACGATCATTTTCACTTTCACTGTGGCTTTACTTTATCTCCCTTTCCCCCCCAAAGAAATCGTGACTAAATAATTTAGAACAGTAACCTTCCATTTTCTCAGTTTTAGAAAAACTCAGTTTTACTCAGAGTTAGTAGAACTAATCACAAGACAAAATTAAATGATGGTGTTCATGACCTGAGAGCCCACAGTGGGAGGGACAGGGCCAGGTTACACTCTTTCATTACACTTCTTTGTTTTCCACTCTCTCCGTCTGATCCAGACTGTAACATAGATAAATTGAAATTAAAGTAAATTAACATTATTTAATTGAGTTCGCAGGTGGCAGTGGCGTTTTTTAATTAGTTTGTGTGAACACTGGTGGGTTTTGACTCCACATGGTCATTTCAGTGCTTCTGGTTCTTTTTCTCTGATGTAGCATCCCTCGTTTCAATGTTTCAAACAGGAATGAGATGTTTAACAATAAGGAATTAAAGAGCAATTTTAAAATAAAGTTGTTGCCTTGAATTATATAATATTGCAAAATAATTATTTTTAAAAATGCAGTCATCTATATAAAAAACATTTTTACAATATATTTTCACAAATATATATATTTAATTTAATATAAAAAGCATAATTTATAATATGTACTGTATGTGTGTGTGTGTATGTGCATATATATATATATATATATATATATATATACACACACACACACATGCACGTTATATACACACATATACAGTACACTTTTTAAATATTTGATATAAAAAGTATTATTTTTATATATATATAAATTATACTTTGTATATTGTTACATATAAGTACGTTAAGCATAAAATAATTTTTTTTACAATATACACAAATTTATATGTCGTATAATTTATAATAATTTAGCATAATTTATATTATAATTTTTTTTTTTTATCCAGCTTTTTATTCATGTTTTCGTGATACATTTTTTTTTCATGTGAATTAACTAATTTTTTCCTCTGCCTTTATTGTAAATGACACCACTTTTCTTGAAAAAAGTGGCTTAGACTTACAAAAAAAACCTGCCAAGCTCGTTTTTTTCTCCTCCCTATTTCACCCCGGTCCAGTTACCCCTCTGAACCCTGGGCCAAGGCTGGGGGAGCACAGTTAAGCCCAGCTTGAGACCCAGGTTCCGCTCCTGCACATGGACCGCCCGGCACCTCAGAGAGCCGAGGAGAGGCCACAAAACCCCTACTGACAGAGGGGCAGTAAGACCCCAATACTGCCCTCATAATCTGTGAAACTCTACCAGAATAATCTCCCTCAGCCGGCCCTCTACCGCTGAGTGATGCAGGACAGAACCTGAGAATCTGAGATGCTTTAAGACCTTAAGGCCTCAGGACCGAGAGAGAGAATGTCTTAGAGCTTTTATCTGTGCAATCTCTCCATTTGGTGAAAATATAAATAAAGTGAGAGCTATTTGGGCAGAGAAGGAGAGAGAGAGTTCATCTTCCTCCTCAAAGCATCTGTGAAGAATGTTTGTGCTCTAAGAATGTCACAAGCATCAGTATACTGGCTTTACCTCAAGAAAACTTTGTCCAGGTGTGTGCTTTGGCTCAATGTGCCTATCCTGATCAGATTCTGGGCAAACGTAGAACTTGTTCCCAATCCAGAAGGTTTTGGACGGACCTCATTTACCTCTTAAACGGCCTCTGCGTCCCCATCATCGGATCTGTAGCAGTTCACAGCATGGCAGTTAGCATTTCACTGCTTAGAGAGTCCTCGAGCCATCAGGCCAGGTGTGTGTGAGTGTTTTGAACCTGTTACTGTAATACCACTATCATTATCCTCCTCTCGTGCGTGTATGTGTATGTGTGTAAGCTCAGTTCATGAGTTAAGCACTTGAAGAGCTCTCCAATACCCACGTTGACTTGCTACATACAGGCTACAAAGCTCTCGGTAATCTTCCTGTTGTAAGTCCTTAGTTTTATCTGCCAGGGATTACACTTCTGGCTTCAGAGAAAGAGAGAGGGAGCATGAGAGGGAGAGAATGAGAAAAAAGGCTGCGGAGAAATGAAAACAAATCTTTAGTGTAATCTCTATAAAGAATACCTGTTTGAGTGGAGAAGTTGGCTGGCCGCAGATTGGCCAAATCGCCTTATTCTGTATGTTTGATGTGAACAAGGCAGGTGTGTGCGCGTTTGATAATTGTATGTGTATGGAAGTGAGTTTGTGTGTGTTCGCTTGTGTACACAAGGATATGGAGAGTGTATATGTGTGTGTGTGTGTGTGTGTGTGTGTGAGCTGATGAGGCCTGTGCGTGTGAGTGAGAAGTTTTAAGGCCGAGGGCAGTTTGAATGACATGGTGGAGATGGAGAGAGTAACTTTAGATTAATCTTCTCCTGGTCTCTCCTCTCCTGAAGGTGTGTGGCCTTAAACCCATTTTAACTGGGAGAACCTTTTACCCACAGTCCTCTGCATACCACCCAGCACTGATCAATAACAGCCACTGATGACTGGCCCCCACTACCCCTCAACCTCTGCCTTTCAACCCCTAAAACCTCTGCCATCACACACACACACATTATACCCCTTATTTTAATGTAAGTGGAATGTGGAACTCTTGAAGGGGCCAATTTGACATTGTGTAATTATTTTTATTTATTTTTTCGTTTGAGTCCATTCATAATGTCAAGGTTAGTTTAGCATCATAATTTAGTTTTAAATGATTATTTTCCACCTTTTCTCTGAACTGTAGGCTTAAACTTTTACTGTACCTTTTACGACATTCGCATGTAAAAGACCTCTGTTTTATTTGGTTCAACGTCATATGATGTTGCTAAAAAGAACATTATGTTGTGTATTTGGTGTAATGCAATGTGTTTATGCGGTTTAAGGTTAAAGAGCCGCATTTCAAGCGTGTGACGGAAATGTTACGCCCCTTACCATACTGTGATACAGTCTCCCGGCACGATGAGACAAAACCAATAAAACCCATTACAAACAAGGCATTTGTTGCATCCAGTGGTGACATAATTACTGATTTTAATGACTTTTACCATCTTTTTTCGCATTGCGTTGCGTATCGCGCCGTGTAAACATAAAACCATGTCTGCATTTGTGATCGGAGAAATGACAAACAACAAGCGCTAC
>NW_015540946.1:1652075-1653441 GCF_001515605.1 Sinocyclocheilus anshuiensis
CAGACGCGTTGTAGGCTACTCTGCAGGTTCAGGAAACAGTCCTCCATAAAATGCGCTGCATACATCTGAATATTTGTGTTGAACTGTTCTGGAACAGTGTTGTGATTGTGAACAGTGTTGTACTCTATTTTAATCATTCTTGGAGATTTTAACAAATCAAATCTGCTCCGTGAACTGCCAAAATACAAGCAGCACATTACGTGTCCCACCAGAGACAGCAATATATTGGATCACTGTTGGACATCACTGGACCCTTGCTGGATCTTCTTCAGTTTGCCTACAGAGCAAACAGGTCTGTGGATGATGCAGTCAACATGGGACTGCATTACATCCTGCAACACCTCGACAGACCTGGGAATTACGCAAGGATCCTATTTGTGGACTTCAGTTCGGCCTTCAATACCATCATGCCTGACCTTCTCTCAGACAAACTCACCCAGCTTTCCGTGCCCACCTCCATCTGTCAGTGGATCACCAGCTTCCTGACAGACAGGCAGCAGCTAGTGAGGCTGGGCAAACTCACATCCGGGACTATCACCATCAGCACTGGCACCCCCCAGGGATGTGTGCTCTCTTCTCTCTCTACACGAATGACTGCACTTCAAAGGACCTCACTGTCAAGCTCCTGAAGTTCGCAGACGACACTACAGTCATCAACCTCATCAAGGACGGAGACTAGTCTGCTTACAGACAGGAGGTTAAAGAGCTGGCTGTCTGGTGCAGTCTCAACAACCTGGAGCTGAACAAGCTCAAAACTGTGGAGATAATAGTGGACCTCAGGAGAAACCCCCCTGCTCTGCCCCCACTCACCATCATGGACAGCACTGTGGCTGCAGTGGAGTCATTCAGACTGAAACAGTTCTACTCTGCTATCATTGAGTCTGTCCTGTGTTCATGCATAACTGTCTGGTTTGGTTCAGCTACCAAATTAGACATCAAGAGACAACAACGGACAGTCAGGACTGCTGAGAGGATTATTGGTGCCCCTCTGCCCAGCCTCCAAGATCTTTACATCTGCAGAGTGAGGAAAAGGGCTAAAAAAATCACCTTGGACCCCTCACACCCAGCCCACTCAATCTTCGAACTGTTGCCTTCTGATCGGCGCTACAGAGCAATGACCACCAGAACAGCCAGGCACAAGAACAGTTTTTTCCCACAGGCTATATTCAGTCTGAACAATTAATCTTTCATAATTATACATCGTCCATCACAACTAACATAGTTATACTTATATTAAACTGCACACTTTGTAAATAACATATCTGCACACTAATAAACATATCTGTACATTTATCTAAACAATTAATTTTTCTATTTTTCTATTTTTCTAATAATTAAAATTTCTATTCCTGTATTTAGTACATTA